>NC_079151.1:4200000-4500000 GCF_947563725.1 Argiope bruennichi | reverse complement strand
TAAGACTCAATGTTTACAAAATTTTCTTATATAATAGAGAGATAAATAAATTATATTTTTAATAAATGGTTTATAGCAAATTAATAGCTAGAATAAACTTTATATTTTTATAGCAATATCTTATAGTTCAGCTGCAGTCCATAAATATAAATGAGAAAAAAAAGGAAAAGATTATTAAAGAGATAAAAATTTTATTGTGAACATAAAACTTTTATTTAATAAACTTTTTTTAAATATTAACCTAATATTATAGTAAGCATTAAGTTCAGCGGAAATTTACCAAGATCGTGAAATATTAATTTACAACACCTCTTGGTAAAAATATACAAGCTGTCACTACATACAGGGAAAACCAAAGTATTTCATTAGACTCAGTTTATTGGATTATCATTACCTGTTTAAAATAAGCAATAAATTTCAGAGGAATTTAGACTTGAAAACAAGCTGTTATTCAGTGTTAAATTCAAACTGGAAGTTGTTTCATCTCGTTTTTCTTGAATGCTCAATGCAAGTTGCCACTGATTAAGTATTTTTCTATAACAAGCATAGCACATTGAAATATATTTTACTTGCTTTATCACTATGCCATCCACACTTCTAAATGAGATTATTTTGTTTGGCAGCAGTAGGACTGGTTTAGATGACTTTAGTTATCATTAGATAGTTTTGCAAAAACATCAAAGTGGTGTGGCTAGCATTTCTCCAGACAGCACAGAGTGAAAAGCTAAATAAATTGCCAAGAGAGCTACTTTTCAAAGGTTATGTATTTATTTAAAGAACATAAAAATAAAGTAAATAAAATAAAAAAAGTCAAAAAGAAATCTAATATGCATATTTGTTGTCAAGTCAATCACACAAAATCTGAAGATTTATTCAATTAATTAGTTTAATATTGGATTAATAGTCACATTTTTATATTTAAATATTATCTTAAGAGCATTTTTTTTTTTTTTTTTTTTTTTTTTGCTAATCTTAATTTATTAATATTCTAAAAAATATTGTGCTCTTTTTTTTGTAATTCCTACAAGTAGATAAGTACATTTCTATTTTTAATGTACATGATTCTACTATAGCAGGCATTTTAAATTTTCTTTCTCATTAGCTCTCCTTATATTTACACAATACTTATAGAAGACATAATATTTGTCAAATAATTTTTTCAATGGTTAAATAAGTCCATTTAACTAAAAATAATCAAGAAGAACTAAAACATGCAACAGGGTTGCCACTAAAATCTGGAGAAAAAAAAATCCCCAGTGTTTTCTCTTACGTATATTCAAGATACGAGAAAATGCAAAAAATAGCACTCATGCATTAGTTATAATGCAATACGATTTTAAGGAGTAGAAAAAGCAAGGAAAGGAAGCAACAGCTGAACCTTATTTAAAATAGGAGTATATTAAAAGAATTTTCATATTGGCATATAAAAAAAATCACTTCCTCTTTAGTTATTTATTATTAGCATGACGAAATTTATACATTAAAGTGGGGAGAATATATTACCTCTCATGCTCTTTAATTGTTAGTCACACAAAATTAGACTCGGGTGAGATAAAACAACAAAAATATTTCTGTTATGATATAAATAATTTAATGATACTTAAAAAACATCACAAAGCAAAATTACTTTTTTTATGTATTCATTTTTGCCAATTCACGTATTTGGGCATCCATTTCAGCAGATTTTTCAGCTATCAATGTCATGAACTAATCCTTACCATATAAGGTATGACATTTTTGTATGGTCTAACATACATTTTATAGTTATTTCACTTTCAGTGGACATAAATAAAAATATTTTCAATATATCATTGAATACATTAAGGACGAATGTGATGCAACACGTTTTAATGCCCATTAAAACTCAGCTTTAAATGATTGTTCTTGAACTAATAAGTTCGAAATCGGTTTATTTCCGAACTTGACATATCCGCTTTTCCTTCATTCCTTTAGATACAAAATTTATTATTAACTAGCCGTCTTTGGCGACCAGCCGGTTCGCCAATCTTTATGCTCGTCAAAATTTTAATAATTTTTATGTAATGCCTGTTTTCACAGCTTCTTCATCAAAATATTTTAAAGCTTCAAATTTTGATAGTCATATAATTTATTCATAATATTATAAAGGCCTTCAGCCATAACGCAATATGTATTTCTCTAATTTTCTGTTAGCTCCCTAGAATTTATGCTTTAAATTAAAGTGGAAAAATGGTTAAATTGCAATTAATATAAAAACATTATTTTACTGAAACAAACCATTTTTTTTTTTTAAATATGAGTACTGAAAACAGAGTCCCTGAGTATTTAAACCCTATGGGCAGTAAAGAATTTCTTTCATAATTTATGTAATATCTCAAGAAGTTTTCTACAAAATTTTCTCAGATTCATCATAAACAGATCAATTAATTAACAATGTTTAGTTTTAAATGCATCAAACTCTTAAGAAAATAAACAGAGTCGTTTGAAATAATCGTTCGGAAACATGTTAAGCCTTCAAAACCAAGTCTGTATCCATTGAAAATAGAGTTGTCAACTGCCGACTAGCCGGTTCGCCAATCTTAATGTTCGTTAAAATTTTAATAATTAAATATTTTATGTAATTCCTATTTTAATAGCTTCTTCATCAAAATATTTTAAAACTTCAAATTTTGATTGTCATATAATTTACTCATAATATTATAAAAGCCTTCAGTCATAACGTAATATGTATATCTCTAATTTTCTGTTAGCTCCCGTAGAATTTATGTTTTAAATTAAAGTGGAAATGATTAATCTGCAATTAATACTATTTTTTACTGAAACAAAGCATTTTTTTTATAATATGATTACTGAAAACAGAGTCACTGAACATTTAAACCTTATGGGTACTAAAGAATATCTTTCTTAATTTATGTAATATCTCAAGAATTTATCAACAAAATTTTCTGATTCCTCATGAGCAGATCGATTAATTAATAATGTTTAATTTTAAATCCATCAAACACTAAGAAAATAACTATAACTAAAAAAAACTACTTAAAAACGATGTACTTAAAACTATAAGCATATAAAAAAATATATAACTTACTAAAAAATTGGGCCGAAAAATGTTAAACCTAACCTCATTAGTGCAGGAAAAAAAAAAAAAAAAACCATGAAGCCCCACTCATTTGGTGGTGGAGAAATGAAGAATTTTTTTGGCGGGAAAGTTAGTTTTTAATTAATAATTGAAATTATAATTAAAAATTCAAAAAACAGGACCCGAGGTGCACATTCCCGATCTCTAAGGTATGCATGTACCAAATTTGGTAGCTGTAGGTCAAACTGTCTGGCCTGTAGAGCGCCACACACACATTGAGCTTTATTATAAGTGCAGATTATAACTTTTTTGAACTGACACACAATTTTGTTTCTCTTTTTTTTTCTCGGCATGATTAATATGTGCCTGTCTCCCAAATATTATTTAGGGTTATATTTTCCTACAACAAATGGATTTGTCAGACTTCTCAAACCCTTCTAGCAAAATCAGGATTGATTTTTTTTATCCATCCAATTTATATTAAATACGGATTTTGAGTATCTTATTGTTTAAAAAAATACTCTAATCTACTCTAAATAAATTCACAATTTCTCAAATGATAAAACACACACACACACACACAAATGATAAAATGTCCTGCATTTTCCCGGTTTTTTCAAATCAATTTTTAAATTCCCTGTTTTCCAGGTTCTCCCGATGGCGTGGCAACCCTGATGCATTTAAATTTGTACAAAATGCAGAAGCTTCTTAAAAAGCAGTAGTTTTATAAATGGTGAATTTTTATTTAGATTTAAAAAATTTTAATTAAAAAATTGGTACTCAACTGCATTAAACTGGAAAATTTTAAACTTAACCGCATCTCAATGGTAGACAAAGACTAGCACGACATCTTTCGGGATTAACTGGTGGTTGTAATAAACATGACATTTTTAGGAATTCATTGCTAGCATGCAATTAATGCATAATTACTAAAAAAATTAGTCAGTTTCATTTACTATCGTTAAAATTGGGGCAAACTGCACCCCAACCAAAATTTTCAATATTAAGAAAAAGAATTATGACCCATGTTTCCCTGCCGCTCTTTAAATGCAATATTTTTATTAATAATTATGTATAAAGAAACATTAGTTACTGTATGGAATTCGGCTACTCGATTCTGAGCAAGAAGACACAAGAGATTCAAACCTAAAAGCTGATACTTCGAAGCAGATTCAGGCAAATCATTTCTGTAACAAAAGCATATTATTTAATGCCACACATGAAAATATTTTCGAAATACACACATTATTTCTAAATAAAACACAATATATTTTTAAACTTTTATAAAATATCTTCATACTCTTCTTCAATAATCTTACCAGAGGTATTTAATAAACATTTTTTTAAAAGAGATAATTAGAATTTCATAAATATCAATCCCCTTACTTTTTAAAAACAAGACAAGCAATATAAACAAAAAATTAGATATGACAAATAAAAAGAAAAATTAAATACAAATATATCCTCCAACATTGATGACCTAGTCATTAGTAGCACTTCTTATTGATATATTACATATAACATAATATCACTAAATCATTGAAGAATGGATATTTTAGAGTTACAAAGAATTTTAACAAGTCAAAACAAATATTTTCAAAAATTATTCAAAATTATTTAACTGACATATAAGTGAAATACTTTAATAATAATACCAACAAACATGATTTTATTAATAACATAAATTAACACCATTTTTTACTCATTTACTATTTTGTTTCATTAAATAGCACACACTCTTGCTTTTCTTAAATCATTATTAGTCAGTTTAACATCATAACAAATTCTCATATTCATTTTTCTTATGAACAGCGACTAATGTTTTTGTATTCGTGCTAGAACAAGATTCTAGTTCCCCCCCCCCCAACTAACAATGCTGAAAATATTTTCATTATCCACAGTACTGTGAGTAAAGATTCAAGAAAGGGATATTTTTAGTGTATTTTGTAGTTTTCTGTATAAATATTCGGAAGGGCGAGGAATAATTTTTATACACACACACACTTTCCCCCCCCCATAGTTTTTCATTACAAATATGTAATTCTGTAGTTTTCATCTAATTTCCGTAACTTTTGGAGAGTATGTACAAGTAATATAGGCAATCACAGTCAATATTAATTCAATAAATTTTGAATTGAATTAAGGGAACCAAAAACTTATAAAATGGTAAATTAAAATACCATAATAAATCATTCTACTCTAACAAACTGGGGAATCTTAAGAATTACTCATCCACATTCTCCAAAATTTTCAAAGCTATAAAAATAAGCTCAATTCTTGAGTCATAAAACTCTTTTTAATTTAAATTGGAATCGTTTCCAATCCAAATGGTATACTATATGCTATAATTTATCCAAAATCTATAAAGCAGTTATTGATGATAAAGATTAACCAATATTTTCTGTTGATTTTGAATCCACATTATCACTTGATATATGATTTTAAAAGGCATAAACTGCCTTCTTGAAGGATTTTCAATGGAAATGGTTCATATCTTGCTTAGCTTGAATGATAAACATAAAAAAACCCCACCAATATTCACCTTGATATCAGCAAATAATTCTTTGCTAAAATGTGTGAAGTCAAAAATGCTAAGAGGATGGTAGAACCCATAATTACAGGACCCTCTCTTTAGCTTACAGGCAGTATGACTGCTGTACCAACAATAAGTTTGGATTTCGTTCCCTCATTTAAACTTTCCAGCTGTACCCTAATTGCCCTATAAAATTCCTTCCTTTTTATCTCATACCCCTTAGGGTTAGGAGATTTTGTCTAGCAGTTGTTATAATCACAGTTGGTGCTAGTGAGTTTTGTGAACCCTGATTTGGCAACATTTTTTAAAAACAACATTCAATCATCAGCTAGCAAAAATACTTGTATTTAGGAACGAATGCTGATCATTTAGAATACCAGATTTATTTTTTAAATAGTTTTTTGCTAACTACTTTTCAGCATAATAATATCACAATGAAATCTTATGAATCGAATTCTAAGTAAATCATATCTAATCTTACTTTGATTAAATGAATTGTCTTAAACCTGGTTCATTACTTAAGTATTAGTAAATTTTCTGCAGAAAAATAATTTTTTGTTATAATTCAGTTATTGATTGTCTACAAAATTGAGTATATTTTTCAAATATACTACACTGCAATAAATAATTGAAATTATCAAAAAAAAAAAAAAAATCTCTATAAATTGAAAGAATCAACTATAGAATAGGAAAACGTTACTAGTAATTTATCTTAAAAACTGTTCAAACTATGTTAGGATTAAAAATTATATTCAATTTCTGTGAGTGCAATATATTAATATTAAAACATTGAAAGATATTTTAATCTCCAAAATAGCAGAGTATTGTTATCTGTGTTATGCACAAAGAAATGGAAATATTTTTAAAAAGAAAATATAAACAATTAGGTTCTTTATGCATGATATATAAATCGTCACATTTTATCAAAATTGATGAGTTAGATAAAATTCGCAATGATGTGTTCAAGCTTTATAAGAATTAAATTTACAGCTTCAGTAATGCTTGAAAAATTTATTTAATTGCAAATATGATTGAAAAATTGACAACATTTTGTTTAACATGCTAAATAACTCTACAGCAGTTATCCTATTTGAAATTTATTTAATGTTATAAAATTTAATTCAATGCTTTCTCCTATGAAATTAGTAAATTAATGTTTCAGAAAAATAAAATAAAGCTGCAATAAAAGGTTTTTTCTAAGATACAGGCACGGTAAAAACCGCAAAAAAGCAACCTGGTTATGATTGAGAGGACAGATGAACAATTACCACTATGGGTGGTCAAAATCGAAGAGGTTATTTTCAACAATCACCTTTTAAAGAAGGGGAAAGCATCTTCTAGCTTTTCCAACTGAATGCCCGCATTAAAAGTAACTTTTCTGAATTTGGATTCCCGAAGCTTAAAGGTTAAGCTTAAAGGTCTTAATGTATATATTATGGCGACTCGTATATAAATATTCTGTTGTTCTAATTATGTTGATCATGTTTTTTAATCTTTATGATGTAATTATTATCAATACCAATAATCTAAAATTTAAGCATATTCTTCAAGATGAAATTTCTCTTAAACAATGCACACCACCTCTTTCAGCAAAATAAAATCGATAAGAAAGGAAAAAATATGCACATTTCAATAAAAAAATAATAATGAAATAAAAAACACATACAAAAAGACATTCTAAACAGGAAAAAGTCAGACCCCATTCAGTTCTCAAATAAGATTGGAAAGATCAACCACATTGTATCAAAAGGTGTTTTAGTATCATTATCACATTTGACATTTATAGTAAGTTATAATTATATATAAATAAGTTCAACATGCTTTATTATTTTATCTTAATGTATTGATTATAAAATTACCTGTAATCCAGATAATAACACTTCAGCTGGGCAATATATCTTTCAAAAGATGGGATATTTTTATTCTTGATGCTCCATTGTGCTCCTAGTTCTAATATATCACCTGAAAAGCAAAACATATTCTGGTTATAATTCAATTTCAGGTTAGTTAGCAATTTAATAGGTACTGAACATTATATACATAAAATTACTGCCTTTGGTGAACAACTGGCTCAGCACTTCAGTGTCAGTTTATTCTATTTCAAACTGTAATGTAATTTCTCATGCACACAGTGCAGATAATAAGCAGAATCTATGTTCTGTTTATTATCCTATGTTAGTTTTCAACAATGGATAAAAATCACTCAGTTAAATATTTTTCTGAAACAATGAAAATGGTTGGAATTTCACAACAAAAATGAAATTTATTATTGAAAATTATGCAAAAGTATTTTTAAAAAACTGACAAAATTCAGCAAAAATATACATAACTAAATTGATATCACTCATTTTTTTTAAATTTTAAAATGATGCAAAATATTTTGGGAAATTATTATGGAAAAATGAAATGTTTATTTTTTTTTTTTATTATTATTTAAAATTATCATGGTGTACATTTTCTCTCCAAAATATATCTATGACAAATTTGGTAGCTCTAAGTCAAACAGTCTATTTTGTTTGCACCAATCCATACATTCTTCCACAATTTTGCTAGCATATCCACACATTCTTCTTTATAATTAGAAAAGATAATGATAATAGTAACTATTATTGTTCTTTGGTTGTAGAACATAAAGAACAGAAACGAGCATTTAACATAAAATTGTCAACTTTAGCACAGTACACTTTGTAAGATGAGAATGTGCAACAGCAAATGACTCCCCCCCCCCAAGATAACTTTAAAAATATAGCAAAAAAAGTGTGTAAAAAACTTTGACATTTTTCTCCCATTTTTGAAACTAAAGAATGAAAATTCTATCTGCCTTTCTTAAAGATTTTATTCTTTCAATAGTTTTAATAAAATATTACTCATTTTTTTTTCTTCTTTTTAATTTTATGATCATTATAGATACCTTTTAAATTAAAAAAAAAATGTGATAATTTTTTTATACTTCAAAGAATTATTGCTTTTAGTTTTGTTCTTTATTTTATACTACCATAAATCTTTTACTGAATCAATAAACAAAAATTCTTGATTGTCGTGGCTGGTTCGTGAGGGCTTTGAATGAATAGGCAAATAGAAAACATAACAAAAAATTTATTGCAGATTCGTTCGAGTTACTCTGCTCAGTAACTCCTTCTCCTCCAAGAGCAAACATTCGAATGACATCACTCTTTTAAATAAACTCACGCTAGCTGTCCAGCGCCATCTATGAACGTTTATTTCCTAACGCTTCAAAATCCAATCACTACACCCCCAACGTAAGAGTAGTGTTTATATGAAAACATAAACATACCTCTGAATTAAAATTATGAATTGGATTTTAAAACGTATCTAATAACATCAAATTATCCAAATAAAAATAAACACAAATGCAAAGTTAACTTGAATGAATAACTAATTACTAACAAACATTTAAGAAAGCAATGAGGTAAAATAAGAAATGCACAATTGAATATAAATACCATCTTGATAATAAGAAACTCACTTATCAGTTAATATACATTAATATATACTTAATAATGTATATAATCACTAGTCAACTAATAAACACAAATTTATAATGAATATAATCACTTAGTAAACATTAAAACATAATTAAGAAAGGATTTCACTTGATAAACATTACTCAAAGGATATTTCAAATATAACCAAAACTGCTGAATAAAAATTTATAACAAACACTAGAAAAAGTTATATTTCTGTAACTAATCCTATTTCAAATAGTTTTGCACATTATACTCTTAACCAAACTTGCGAATACCAATTATTCAACATATTAAGAAAATGATAATTAAAAAAAAACATTAAAACAAATATACATAAATATCAAGCACAAATTATTATTATTTTATAGTCATTAATCCCATATTGATATATAAAACAGAAAAATGATATTAGTACTAAAAAAATGTTTTTCAGTCTATTTTGGTAATAAACGTAACAGAGCATCAGCATGCGGCATTTTAGAACCAGGGCAATGTTTTAATGTTATGTTGAATCTCTGCAAGGCAAATACCCACCTTTGTAGTCGAGATGACCGAGGAACGCACTTGGTCAGATAAGGAAGAGGGTTATAATCGGTAAAAATGTGGATCTCGGATCCAAACACAAGGGTTTCAAACTTTTTCAAACTCCAAACTATAGCAAATGCTTCCCGTTCGATTGTCGACCAAGATTGTTGACTTTTGTTTAATTTTTGACTTGCATAAGCGATAGGGCACATTTTTCCATCAACAGTCTGTGATAAACACGAGCCAATCCCGCTTGACGAGGCATCACAATGAATCACAAAGGGTTTGCTCATATTCAGGGTGTGTAGAGTAGGAGCGTGTAACAATGCTGATTTTAATTTTTTCAAAAGCAACACTATGCATTTCACACCACGGCAACACATCAGGGCTTCTTTTCTTTGTTAGTTCCGTTAATGGAAAGGCAATCTCGGCGAAATTCGCAATATAATCACGATAATAGTTGAACAGGCCAAGAGCACTACGTAGTTGTTTCTTGGTTTCAGGTACGAGCAAACGAGAGATCGTTTCTAACTTAGATGGATCAGCTTGATGCTTTCCTGAGCCAATTATATGTCCCAGGTATGAAATTTCAGATTTCGCGAAAGCACAATTTGAAAGATTAACAGTGAATTGCAGCTCTTTCAATCTAACCAGCACCAAATGAAGGCGTTTCAAGTGAGAGGGTATCATTGGAGAATATAGCAATGTCATCAATATAAGCACGGCAAAATTCTCTGTATGGCGACAATGCTTTGTTCATTTCCCTTTGAAAAGTTGCAGCTGCATTTTTCAGCCCAAAAGGCATTACTTTAAAACGATATTGTGCTCTATGGGTCTTAAAAGATGTATAATCCCGCGAATCTTCTTGCATGGGAAGCGAATAGTACCCCTTCAAAAGATCGAACACACTAATCACATTTGCCTGTCCAATGGAATATATTAATTCCGTTGCGTCTTCCATGGAGAAATCGTCGGTTTTAGTCGCTGCATTCAAAGCTCGATAATCCACGCACATCCTGATAGATCCATCCTTCTTGTTTACACAGACTATAGGATAAACAACGTCAGCTGAGCTCTCTTCGATTAGATCTAGTTTTAGGAGTTCTTTGATTTGGGAGTCTATTTGAGGTTTCAGCGCTTCAGGAATCCTGTACACGTAAAGTTTTTTCCTTTCTTTATCGTCCTCTAATTTTATCTTGTGATGACCAACCTTTGCAACTCTAACTTGTCCAGTAAATATTGAATGATGATTCCGCAATAAGTTCCGGATTTGACATTTCACTTCCTCAGAAAGATGTCGCAAATCCACTTGATCAAATATCTCTTTCCAGTAACATACATTTTTATAACTGGGGGATGAATGAACTTCTCCAAAGTCTGCATCAAAGATCATGCCTACAGCATTAATTCTTGGATAGTATTTCCGAATTTTATTCGCATGACAATGCCGAATTTTTCCATCGCTAAGTTTTACTTTATATGAATGTGGAGGGCAATGCTCAATAACTTCTCCAGGACCAGTACAACGGGCATACAATTTGTTCGATGAATCAGGTAAACTTGGTCACCTGGCTTAAATTCCTTAGAAGCGGTTCGGCGATTAAAATATTCTGCATATGCCTGCTGTTTACCAGAAGCCATGAGAGATGCTTCCTCTGCAGCTCTTTCTAAGTTTATTTTTTGCTCCTGTAAATAATCCACAACTGATTTCTCCATGTTTAACGGAATGGCAATATCACCACACCAGCTCGATTTTAGAACACTGAGAGGTCCTCGTGCTTCACGTCCATACATTAACTTGAATGGCGAAACACCCGTCGTACAGTTAGGAACTTCCCTGTACGCAAAAAGCATATACGGAATGTATTTATCCCAATTACTCGGATCAGTTCTGATAATGTGATGGAGTGAACTTTTGAACACCCTATTATATATTTCTATAAGGTCATTCCCAGCTAGATGGTTAGGCGTCGTAAATCTGGGAGCACAACCTAATCTTTTCATGAATTCCTGAGTTAACTTAGAAATAAAGTTCGTTAAATTATCACTTGCAATAACATTGGGTATTCCAGTCCGCATGAATATCTCCAATAAAGCATCACACGTAGCTTTAGCCGTTAACGAACGAAGAGGGATAGCCTCTGTTGTGGATTGTACATAGATGGCGCTCCTGCCTGTTATTTACTTCCTCTTTGTAAACATCCACCCCCGAGAACGGGGACTTGCGTGGCAGGCACGGACCCCAGCGGTAATGGAATTTCCCTGAACTTTAAACTCTGTTGTTATTGTTAATAAAAAAATATCTAAAGGCACCGAGAGTTGGAATTTCTTCATTAAGCACTACCACTGACCACAGTTGCAACATGGTGCATCGGCCGGGAAATTAATCAAGATTGGATACGGGTAAGACCTTTGATATTTTATTTAAGCATGGATAAATTAACAAAGATAATAGAAAAGAGAAGCAGTGTTCGCAGCAGCGTCACTAAGCTACTAAAAAGAGCACATGTAGCTCTGGAGGAAGAAAAAGAAAAAAGTGACTGAAATACTTTGGAGGAAATCCTTGAACGTTTAGGAACTAATGAGGAAATATTAAAACAATATAATCAAGAAGTAGAAGACCTTATTACTGATCCAGAAAAATTCAAATCAGAATTAAAAGGATAGGAAGAATATGAGGATAAAATATTAACAGTCAAAATTAAATTAAGGTGTCATCTAAACATTTCACCGTAAATACTTCTGCCCAGGAATCTAATTCGAGCCTAAACAAATCAATAAATGCAGTTTCGGCTCTGAAACTACCTAAATTAGAAATTCTATTTTTTTCTGGCGGTACGAATTTTATGGAATTCCTTAATTGCTATAATAGTGCAATCGGATATAATGACTCATTAACTAAAATAGAAAAATTTCAATACTTAAAATCGTTGCTTTCTCCCCCCGCATATAACGTAGTTGCCGGATTCGAGTTAAATGAAAAAAATTATGATTCTTGTATTGGAACTTTTAAATCAACGCTATGGGCGTAAGGATTTCATCATAAATTCCTATATGTCTAGATTACTAAATTTAGAGCCTGTTAGAAATTCATCCCACGTTAAAGGCTTGCGTAGATTGTATGACGACATTGAAATAAATATAAGAAATTTAAAATCTCTAGATGTTACAGAATTATCTTATGGTCATTTGTTGAATCCTTTATTATTAAAATTATTGCCCCAAGATTTGGTTTTGGATTTTCATCGGAAGCGCAGTAAGGATAATAACTGTGAGGTAGGGATTGCAATACCGGGATACCGAATACCGGTATTTTGAGCCATTTGTACATTTTTGTAATACCGGTATTCACAAGTTTAAATATCGGTTTTTCGATATTTACTAGAAATTGTCTTCATTATATGTTCAGGTATCGCGAACATAGCAAAATAGTATACGTTTTTGTTTTTATGTCTTCCTAACGTGCGAAATTAAATAGCTAATTAATGGCTTGAATCTAAATTAGCGAAATATGGATTATCCCTGAAAGAAAATATTGTATCCATAACGACTGATGGAGCAACAATTATGAAAAAAGTTGGAAAGTGGATTGGTGTAAATCAGCAGTTGTGCTATGCACATGAAATTCAATTAAGAGTAATAGATGTATTATACCAAAAAAATAAAGAACAGAAGAATCCAAATACTGTGGATATAGAAATTTCGGATTCCAACTTGGAAAAGAGTAAGAGTGAGAGTGATATTGACAATGAAGATAATGACAATGTAATTGTTGAAGAAGATATTGCTAATGAGGATGAAATATTAACCTATCAAGAATTGCATCCTATAATTTATAAAGTTCGAAAAATTGTTAAGATATTTAAACGTTCCCCTAAAAAAATTTATATTACTTAAATATATACTAACTGAAAATAAAACTGAATATATGTTAATATTAGATTCTAAAACACGTTGGAACAGTTTACTTCTAATGATGGAACGATTTTTGAAACTGAGAAATCCAATCCAAAAAGCAATAATCGACTTAAACCTGTAAATTAATTTTTCAGATAGTGAATTCGACTTAATATCCAGAACTGTATCAGCTCTACTTCCAATAAAACTGACTATTGAGGCATTATGCCGGAGAGATTCTAATTTATTAACAGCTAATGCAACAATAAATTTCATGTTGCAGTCACTGAAAGAACAACACACATCACTATCTGAAGAATTATATATTACAATGAAAAATCGCACAGAAGAAAGGCATACCGAAATAGAAAATGTCTTATGATATTTACATAATTATAATGATTTTAAAAATGAAAATGAAAAAGAAGAAAAGAAAATAACCAATTCAAATCTGATTAAGTTTAGAGTAAATTTTCTTAAAATTTTTTACCCACAAACCTATCTACATTCAGAAGAATTCGGTTCATTTATCGAAGATTATGATGACACTAATGTCGATAGTGAAAAGGAATTGTCTTTTGAACAAAAATTAGAATTAGCGATAAATAAAACATAAAAAAAATAACTAACCAATATATAATACGGAAATCAGCTATATCCAAAACCATCCGACGAGAAATCGATTTATTTGAAGATGAGGGATTTAGAGGTCAATTCTTGGAAAAAGTATGTTGGTCATTGCTAACAGTGCCACCAACTAGAGTAGACGCGGAAAGAGCGTTTTCGACAGCTGGTAATTTTTACATAAAATTATTTTTCAGGCTTAATGACAGTACAATTGATGCATTATGTTTTTTGAGATCACATTTCAAAAATTTGTAATAGTACCACAGATTGAATTTTCTTGTGATTTAAATAAATAACATGTTTTTTTACTTTTTTGTGATTATATATTGTTATAATTTATAAGTTACAAATTATTTTTGTGATATTTACTCTAACAAAACTGGCAAATAAAACAAAGAAACACCTGTTTTCTTTCTTTTTCTAAAATTTCTAATACCGGTATTAAAACCGGTATCCCAGTATTAAGATAAAAAATACCGAATACTGGTATTAAATTTTGGTCCGGTTTTGCAATCCCTACTGTGAGGTTTCGGAAATTATGGATTTCTTAAGAAATGAAGTTGAATCGAGGGAAATTTGTGAGTCTATTATTAGTAACCCAAAAAGTTCTAAAACTCAACGCACCGTTTCTCCAAATTATAATAGGCATCAAAAAAATTATTTAAGGCCAAAAAATGCTTCGTCTGCCGCGGCATTGCATACCCAGGTAAAAGATGTTTGTATATTTTGCGATTGCGTAAACGGTCATGATTCAACAAGTTGTAAACTTTTGAATATCGAAGAAAAAATAAATAAACTTAAAATTGAGGGTAGATGTTGGAATTGTTTTAAAAAAAATCATATGAGCAGATTCGTGTGTAAAAAATGTTCTTCTAAATTTCACCATGAATCAGTATGTAGGAAAAATGATAACCCTCTTAAGCAGTGTGAGAAACGTAGTTGGAAGGCAAACTGAAATCGGAAGTAATTCTCATAATTCACCTTCGATATCAAATAAAAATGTTGAGAATATTTCTGTATCGCATAGTAATGTTAATGCGAAAAATAAAGCCTTTTTACAAAGGTCGGTATTAACAAGTGCCATTTTGGATAGCGCTTCTCATAAGAGTTTTATCTCGGCTAAATTAGCTAAAACGTTAAATCTCAAACCAATAAGATACGAAGAGCTTGCTATATATTCTTTTGGCCAAACTTAAAATAACGTCATATCATAAAAAACGATATCCGATTGTATGCTTGAAGCTTGAGAATAGGCATGATCGATCAAAATTTTATATGCTCGAAGCTCTGGTAATCTATACTTATAATAAAGCTCAATGTGTGTGTGTGTGTGTGTGTGTGTGTGTTGGCGCTCTACAGGCCAGACCATTCAACTTACATCTACCAAATTTGGTACATGTATACCTTAGAGGTCGGGAATGTGCACCTGGGGTCCCTTTTTTTGAAATTTTAATTAGAATTTTAATTATTAATAAAAAACTAACTTTCCCGCCAAAAAAATCTTCCATTTTCCCCACCGCCAACTTTTCCGCCAAAATAATCTTCCATTTTCATCAACGCCAAATGATTTAGGGTTTAGTTCTTTTTTTCTCCCAACAGTAATGAGGCTAGGGTTAAGATTTTTCGGCGGATTATTTCAAACGATTCTGTTTATTTTCTTAATGTTTTATGCATTTAAAATTAAACATTGTTAATTAATCCATGTTTCAGATTCATTCTGAAGTACTTTTGAATTAAAATAACACAGAATAAAGGAAATTAAAAATGTATAATCTGCATAGCGTTACCCCAACTGGCGTAGAAAAATTCACGCATTTGCGTTACCGTAAAAGGCGAAGAAAATTCACGCATGCGCACTATGTTCTGATTGTTGGCATGGCAACCATTATCAACGGACGATTTAAATTACTTTTAGGTTAGTTCTATGCTTTTGTAAGTAAATTGTATTTATGTTAGTTATATATTTTTTGTATATGCTTATAGTTTTAAGTACATCGTTTTTTAAGTAGTTTTTTTTAACCTGTTTTCAATAATTTAAATTATTTTTAGGCTAATTGCATGCTTTTGTAATTAAATTGTATTTATGTTAGTTATATACTTTTTTGATATATCCTTATAGTTATCGTTTTTTAAGTAGTTTTTTTAAACCTGTTTTCGACCGATTATTTTAAACGATTCATTTTATTTTCTTAGTGTTTGATGCATTTAAAATGAAACATTGTTAATGAATCGATCCGTTCATGATGAATCTGAGAAAATTTTGTTGACAAATTCTTGAGATATTACATAAATTAAGAAAGATATTCTTTAGTGCCCATAAAGTTTAAACGCTCAGTGACTCTATTATCAGTAATCATATTATTAAAAAAATGCTTTGTTTCAGTAAAAAATATTATTATATTAATTGCAGATTAATCCTTTACACTTTAATTTAAAGCATAAATTCTACGAGGGGTAACAGAAAATTAGAGAGATACATATCACTTTATGACTGAAGGCCTTTATAATATTATGAGTGAATTATATGACTATCAAAATTTGAAGTTTTAAAATATTTTGCTGAAGAATCTATTAAAGTTGGAATTGCATAAAATATTTAATTATTAAAATTTTAACGAACATTAAGATTGGCGAACCGGCTGGTCGCCAAAGGCGGCTAGTAAGAAATAATTTCGAATTGAAATATTCCAGACGACTCTATTTCGAGCGAGTTGAAGACAAAAAACATACAACTTGCCGACTCATTTGACAAGGGGGTTCCGGTGGAAATTCTAGTGGGCAGTGACTCCTTTTGGGAAGTTGTTTATGACCAACGGGAAAGGGTCTGTCAGAACACCTGGGTCATAAATTGTCTTCTAGTGGCTGATAGGGGGTGTCGGTAAGAGGAACGATTCGACTGAAAGTTGCGAGAATGTTTGGTAATGGATTCTTCTTCTATTTTGTTTGAGCTCAATAAATTTTGGGAGATAGAGGAATTTCCTAGCGAAATACGAGGCCTTTCTGAGAGGGATGATAAATTGATTAAAACCTTCGAAAATAATTTGAAATTTAATGGAGAACGGTATGTTTGCAAATTAATGTGGAAAGATAATATGGGATCTCCGGTTGAATTGGATTCTAATTTTGAAGTTGCGGGCAAGTACAAAAAAATTGTTAAGGATCAATTAGAATGCGATATTGTCGAGAAATGTGTTCATGAAGACACTCGGACGGGATATTATATACCTCACAGAGCGATTATCCGTGACGATAAAGCTACGACTCAAGTTCGAATAGTTTATGATTGTAGTAGTAAGGGAGGGGAAAATAAAAAAATCTTTGAATGATTCGCTTGAGACAGGAGTTAATCTTAATGCCAATTTATTGGATGTTATTCTTAAATTTCGGGAAAATCAAATTGCGTTTTGCGGAGATTTAGAAAAGGCATTTCTTATGATAGAAATTGCAGAGGAAGATAGAAAGTATCTGAAAATTTTATGGTTTCCGGAAGATACGGGCGGCTCAAAGCAAGTATTCCCTTTGGCTTAACTACATCCCCCTTTGCTTTGGCTTGCGTTTTAAAATTTCATATAAGGAAATTTAGTCATAAATATCCTAAATGTTGCGAAATGTTAAATTCTCTATATGTCGATGACTTATATTATGGAGCAGATACCGCACAGGATGCTTATCAGTTAACTTCTGCTATAGAGATATTACGCTCCGCCGGGTTCAATTTAAGGAAATTAAGAAAAAATTGTGTCGAGCTAAATCAACTTTGGTTTGAGAATGGGTATAAAGAAAATACTGATCATGGTCAAGGATCGGGTTTCTTAGGATTGAATTGGTATCCAATTGAGGACGAAATTAAGTTGAATTTAAAAGACGTTAGGAATTCCTTGGAATTTGGAATCACCAACGGAACTTCTAAAAGACATGTGCTGAGAGTAATCTCTCAAATTTTCGATCCTTGTGGACTCATCGGCCCTTTTGTAATCACAGTTAAAATTCTCATTCAAGAATTATGGAAAAGGGGCCTCGAATGGGATGAACAGCTACCACAGGATTTGGAAGAAAAGTGGAAAACTTGGTGCTCTGAACTCTCTTCAATAAATAACTTGCGGATTGAACGTAAACTGTTTACGAAATTAAGAACGAATGACATTTCACTTCACATCTTCTGTGACGCTAGTCCTAAAGCCTATGGGGCTGTGGCGTATTTCCGATACATCACAGAAGAAGGAAGAGCAAAGGTGAGCTTTATTATTTCTAAAAGTAAGGTTGCTCCTTTGAAAACTTTAACCCTTGCGAGATTGGAACTGATGGCAGCACTCATCGATGCTCGCTTAGCGAAATACTTGCAGGACACCTTTCCATCTTTAATTAAAAGAGTTTATTTATGGAGCGACTCGAAAATTGTTATCCATTGGGTGAAGGGATCGGCAAAAATATGGAAACCCTTTTTGTGTAACAGAGTAACTCAGGTGCAATTACTTACTTCTCCGCTCTGTTGGAACAACTGTAGTGGATCGGAAAACCCTGCTGATTTAACTACGAGAGGGGAATCGGCGAACGCATTTCTCTCAAGTTCTCTCTGGTGGACGGGACCTGAGGGGCTCTCTCGGCCGGTACAGTCGTGGCCTGTGCAGTGTTCGTCAATTCTCTCTGATTCCATTTGTGATAAAGAAATATTTTCCTCAGAGCGACGGAGAACTGAAAACGTCAACATAATGGTTGCTACTACCAATGTTGATGACTGTATTTCAAGCTGTATTAACATTGATAAATACAGCAATCTTCGAAAACTCTTGCGTGTTACAGCTTTTGTGAAAATGTTTATGAACAATTCTAAACCTGGTTCTTTAAATTTTAGTGGACCTCTTAGTGCTTTCGAACTTCAGGAAGCCTTACATTCTTCGATCAAGGCTACTCAAAATAAATATTTCGGAGCTGAAATTCATCAGCTTCTTTCTAAGAGTGTCATCTGCAAGGACTCGCGCATGTATAATTTGAGCCCTGAACTCGATGAAAATAATCTGCTGCAATTGAAGGGTCGTCAGCAGTTTTCTAGTGGTGACATGAGGGTGAAGCATCCTTGGCTTCTCCCATCCAACGATAAATTTGTAAAATTACTGATATTGGATGCTCATTTCAAAATGGGCCATTTAGGTGTTGAAGGTACCTTAACTCACTTGCGGGAACAATTCTGGATCATCAAAGGTAGACAATGTGTAAAAAAGGAACTGAATGACTGTCTCATACGTAGACGTTTTAAGGTAAAGACTGGAGAACAGTGGTAGCTCCACTACCTCCTGACAGAATTCTAGAACATTCGCTATTTGATGTATCTGGCGTAGACTTTGCAGGACCTTTTTTTGTGAATGACTCTAATGATAAGTGTTATTTGATAATATTTACTTGTGCTGTAGTAAGAGCTGTTCATTTAGAATTAGTTAATAATATGAGTACTTATTCATTTTTATTAGCTTTTAGGAGATTTATTTCTCGTAGAGGATTGTGTTCTGTAATTTATTCTGATAAAGCTAAAACATTTAAAAAGGCAAATTCTGAATTAAGTAAATGGTGGAAATATATTAATAATGGTATTGAAATTTAATGTATTTAATTTTTCATTAATCGGAAGAATATTTTATATTGTTGTAATGTTATGATTCATGCATTTCTATTTTTCTCTTTGTTTATGATTATATATGTAATATGGAAAATGAACTTATACAAGTTCAGGTGGGGAGTGTTGCGGATTGTACATAGATGGCGCTCCCGCCTGTTATTTACTTCCTGTTTGTAAACATCCACCCCCGAGAATGGGGACTTGCGTGACAGGTACGGGCCCCAGCGGTAATGGAATTTACCCTGAGCTTTAAACTCTGTTGTTATTGTTAATAAAAAAATATCTAAAGGCACCGAGAGTTGGAATTTCATCATTAAGCACCACCACTAACCACAGTTGCAACAGCCTCCGACCATCGAGGATGCTGGTCCATTAGACATAATACATACTTATGCTGACGAGCAGAAGAGGGTTCATTGGGTCCTATACTATCTCAAATGGCAATTCCGGACGGAGAACAGGAGTAATAGGAATTTTATCAATCATTTTTTCCGGACTCCTCAACTGGCATTCTTTACAGGATCTACAAAAGTTTTTAATATCATCTGTCATATTTGGCCAATAAAAACTGTATTTAATTCTTTCACTAGTCTTTTTTAATCCCATATGGCATCCAAAAATTGATTCATGTGCTAATTTAAGAACTTTCAGTCTCTTATTTTTGGATAAAACCAACTGACACACTTTTTCGCCTAATATTTTATCCCGGTGGAATATTAATTCATCATTCATAAAAAAGTTTCCTTTTCCAAGCGATACATATTTTCTTACTGACTGCAAAGTATCACATTTTCTTTGTTCTTCTTTCAATGCATTAATTTTGTTTTTCTTATCCAAAGAATCGCTTTCATTTCCGCTCGGTTGTTCTTCGTTCTGACTAACTCCACAACAAATCATAACTTCATCAAAGCTCTCTTCCATAGGCGCCTCTAATCCAGACGAGTTTTGGGTGCGGCTGTGGTTTATGCTTTCTCCCAATAAGTTTAATACAGAGGAAGGGGGGGGGGGGAGGATGAATTGCTCTTGAATTCTATCCGTGATAGCTGCAACTATCTCAATAGACCTGGAAAATCCTTCGTTGTTTTTATCTTTTAATGATATTTGGAAACTCGAAAGAGTAGCGTTTATCCTTTCTCCAAATGCACTTTTTAAAATGATCTTTCCTTTTTCTTCACTTGACACATATTTAGAATTTAAAATTAGTATCATAGCACCTGAGTCAACTAGGGTTTTCAGTTCTCTATTGCCCACACAAATATCAACGTACTGTAAAGATTTGATATTTAAGCTTTTTTCACCATTAATTAATTCCAACTGAATTTCCGCGGTTAAAATGTCTTCCCGTTTCTTTTCTGCCGCAGATTCTCTCAACTGCGATTTTTTATGTCTGTTTGGGCAGTCTCTAGCAAAATGCGACAATCCACAAACGTAACAGTCTCTTGTTACTTTTCTTGAATTTGTAGTTTCGTTTTTATGAAAGTTTTGTTTCTGAATTCTCGTTAATACGGGGGTACATATTTCAGTTCCGAAAAATGTCTCTCTTTTTCGTCGTAGGTTTGATATTTAGAACAGTTATTCTCTTGATACAGTTCTTTCTTTTTCCTCACACTGTTTGATCGCACATTTTCATAATCATCTAATTTGCTTGCAGTTTCGTTTGGATTCGTGAATTGTGACCAAACATCAATAAAATGTTCTTTAATATTCGTAGGTACTTTTCGCTTTATCTGTTCTGTTATGATTAAACCCGACAAACTTTCAAAAGTAGTTATTTCCAATCCTTGAATCCATTGCTCAAAATAATTTTTAAGTTCGTAAGTAAAATCGCACCAGGTGGTCTCCGGTCTTTTAAAATGAGTCATAAACTCTTGCCTGAATTTTTCCGGTCTGAGTTTAAATCGTTTCACTAATAAACTCTTGATGTGGTCATAGTCCTTAACTTTCTCGATTGGCTCTCGAACGATGAGCTGGGTTATATCCGTTGGCAATAATCCTATTAGATGCGACACGTAATCTTCTCGTTTTATTTGAGCCCACTCGGCTTGCCTCTCGAACAACAGCAAATATAAACTGATATCACTGTTCTTTTCATCGAATTTCTGCATCACGTGCCTGAGTTCTATTTTAGGAGTCGGTAATTCGACATCCACGGGTACACTGGAATATTGCAGCTTCAGTTTCTCACGTTCGAATTCTCGTTCTTCTTGTGCCTTTTCCTCCTGCAATTCCCACTCTTTAATTTTTCTTTCTTCAAATTCTCGTTCTTCTTGCTTTCGTTTTTGATCTTTTCTATCCTCTATGATAACTATTATTTGTTTCTTCACAAACTCTTCCTCGTAATTTTTACTTCCAGTAATTAATTTTTTTAAATCCACAATTTTCATCTCTAATGAAACAGTTTCACCCAGCTCTTCGGCCAACAACTTCAAATCTTCCTTTTTCGCAGTGCCTAGGAAGGCCATATTGATACCGAAAGCACACCTTTATCGAATAAAGTTCGATTTCAAGTTCGTCAAAAATAGCACTCGATTCTCAATCCTTTCGACTGCGCCAAATGTCGTGGCTGGTTCGTGAGTGCTTTGAATAAATAGGCAAATAGAAAACTTAACAACAAATTTATTGCAGATTCGTTAGAGTTACTCTGCTCAGTAACTCCTTCTCCTCCAAGAGCAAACATTCGAATGACATCACTCTTTTAAATACACTCGCGCTAGCTGTCTAGCGCCATCTATGAACGTTTATTTCCTAACGCTTCAAAATCCAATCACTACATTGATATTAAAAAAACAGGTAACAAAGCTGATGCAACAAAAAATTCAAATGCTGAATGATTTCATCTATTCTCTTTATATATTTTATCAGTGTGTTTTGATATTGCTAGCATATCATTAGTTAATTGAAGTTTAACCATTTCCTCTCTCAGATTAAATACCAAGTTTTAAGAAAAATTACAGAAGTGTTGAGGTGCAAAATACAATGAACAGAATAAATATAAAACTTCTAAAAAGTTGCATGGCTATCAAAATTCTAAATCTATACTTATAATAAAGCTCAATGTTTGTGTATTGATGCTCTACAGGCCAGACTGTTCGATCTATAAATACCAAATTTGGCATGTGTGCACCTTGGAGGGCGGAAATGAGCACCTCGGAGCAAATTTTTAATTAATTAAAAATTAAATGAAACTTCAGCGTTTTTTCGATATAACTTCCGAAAATATTGTAGCACAAAATTGATCTTTGCATCAAATTAAAGCTCAAACAATTCTGTTTAATGATACCATTGTTTTAACCTATAAATTAAGTTTCAATTTTTAATGAATCTTTAAAGAAATATTTTAACCATATTTTTCAACAATATATTTCGCTCAAAATAAAAATTAATTTGCACGAGCATATCAAGGGGAAAAAATTAGGTTTTATTAATGTGTTGCCATCACATTGATAAAAGCTCAAATTAGAAAATAAGTTAACTTTTCTGAAGTTACCAAATAAAAAAAAGTTTTTATACTTGCAGTTTAACATTTCCACTCTAAAGTTGAAATTTCATAGGTGCTGACAGAAAATTAAAAATATAAGTAGTACGCTAAACAGAATTGTTTAAGGCCTACATAATAGTATGATAGAATTATATAACTAGCAAAATATGAAGCTTAAAAATACTTTGCAGAAAAACCTATTAAGGGACCTAAATTGTAAATTTTAGCGATCATTAATACTGGCGAACCAACTGGTCGCTGAAAGCAGACAGTTAAAAATAAAATTTTATTGAAGAACTATTAAAACTAAGACTATGTATTTAAGAAATTTTTTCCTAAGAATAATTCCATCAATTCACCTAGTCATCCAGAGATGGTATTATATAAAATCTTTAAAAAAATAAAAAGAAATTAATTAAAGAAATAACTATGGAAATTTTGTATCTGTGTGTAAATACTATGTTAAAAATAAATTTGAAATTTACTATTATGAAAGTGGCTTTAAAAAATCATATATGTTTTAATGCAACCAACAGAATTTAAAATTAAGTAAGTTTCTTATAACAAGATATAAGTGCTAAAAAAATGCAATTTAAAAAAATGTATAGAAAATGATATAATTCATAGCATAATAATAAAATAATTTCAGAAACCAGCTACAGTTAGAAATTATAGAGAGAAATATCGGTGAAATAGTCACAAGATTCTAGATATTAAACTGAAATGTGATTATTCTATTTATTCTTAATTAATGCACAGGTATTTAAATTAAATCACATAAAATAAAGTAAAACGAATGAACTTACGAGCAACAAGCAGCTCCTGCTTTGTAGCTGATGTATCACTAGTTGGCAAAAATGTCATATGGGTTAAAGCAACCTAGAATATTAAAGAAAGTTTTTAAATCAAAATAATAGTTATACAATCCACAAAAATAATACCAATAATTTTCGATGAATTTATTTGTTGACAGTTTGAATTATACAAAAGGGCTAAATAGGAAACAACAGCCTGCTCTGAACTTAGCATGACAAAGCTCACTATTTTCTAATAACAAAAAGTAATTATAATATTATAGAATACAACAACTATAAGCATTAACACGCAAGAAAGACACCAATACAAGAATAAATAACAAAAACGGCAGAAGAAATCAATACATTATTAGACCATATTAATGTTCACAAATAAGTATAATAAAAAATATGATTAAAGATTTGATACATCATTCTCTACCATATATATTACTATATATAATTATTTTTAAATGCTGTTTTACTGTAAAAGAACTGTTTTTGTGAAGGTAAACAATACAGTTTAACTTTAAAAAGATAAAGGCTAAAGACGAATTAAATCTCCAAAATTACGATCAAACAATATAATACATAATTCATAGGGGAAAAAAAAGCCTTCTAATTTACTACAAAGGCTTAATAAAAGATTAAACAGCACCAATGTCTAAAAATAACTATGAAATACTAAAACCGCATCAGAAGATATCTTTAAAACATTATGTGAAGCAATAAAATATAAATAACAATGTACAGAATAATATTTAGCAAAGAATAATATTTAGAAAGAGTCTAGTTCAACACGAAATATCAGATAAGCAACTCGCTTTTAATTACAAACATTTAAATCTACTATTAAACAATTTGAAGTGATTTAGTGTAAAAATGGAAAGACGAAATATTTATGTGTCAAAATATTATCCATTAAGCGGAAAAAATTAAAATAAAAGTACATATATTATAATAAACAGGAAAAATATCATTAAAAATCAACAGATATAACTTCTTAAGTAATGAAAGACAACAGTACTTTTTAGAAAATAAACAAATTTCAATCAGATATGCTAAATACCGAGGAAAGAAATTTAAACAGATATTAAAATAAAACTCGGTAGCTATACCAATGGTAAAAATATACTATATAAAAGCAAATGATAGTTTTCAAATAGAAATGACCACCTATTCATTAAAAAAATTTTCTAAATAAAAGTGGAAGGAAGAGATAAAATCGATGTGAACTTACCAAAGTATTTTGTATTATAACCATAGAAATTACTTCTGCTGTTTTTTTTTTTTTTTTTGTCAGATTTAGAGACAGCAATTAGAAATGTACCATCTATTGTTCGTTTCAGTATTCTGAGACAACCACTTTTTGAAGGTTCCATCGCACTAAGGGGATACACAGAAGGATGTGCTCTATTTCAGGAATTTACTTTACTATTAAAAATAAACATCTTCCCCTATTTTGCCAAATTAAACCCATCCTAACACAAGCACGGAGGGGTTTAGAATACGTTGGCAAAGATATATAATGTAAATGTTTGTTTGCTCAAAATCAGTAATTGCCAAAAGTTCTTCCTCGGATGTTTTGAAATTTTGACACAATGTTGCATTACAATACTAGTGGATTTTTATACACTTATTACACAAATGTTATATCTGTAATAGTAAAAATGCTTTTTTTTTTTTTTTTTTTTTTTTGCTGTTTTTTGATAACAGTGTCCAACAGATAGTGCCATGTAAAACAGTGTCATCTGTTGGAGTTAAAAGTA
The DNA here is from genome assembly GCF_947563725.1 of Argiope bruennichi. NCBI lineage: Eukaryota > Metazoa > Arthropoda > Arachnida > Araneae > Araneidae > Argiope > Argiope bruennichi. The sequence continues at coordinate 4,474,220 of NC_079151.1, read as the reverse complement.
ACACACTCTATACTAATTACTTCATGATTCCATTTCAAGGTTTCTGATTGTATAATGAAATTAAATTTTCTTAAATTTCAATTAATTTTCATTTTGAATTAAACACTTCATGTGACATTCCAGTGGAATTGAACTGAGTATTTTATCATAGCATTCATTTTTCTCACTTGCCACAGAATGGCAAATGAAAGGATTACTACACACACATATATATAAATATGTCTCTATAACAAAGCCACAAAATTTAATATGCATAGAAATACCTGATGTGGAAGCCAATAAAAATTTGCATGATGTTGATGCGGCAAATACAACACATGAACTTTGTGGCATACTGAAACCAATTTCACCTTGCACAAGAGACAAGAAATACTCAATGCTTCTCTCGAGTATTAGTATCTAACATTTACAGAAAACCATGTAAATTCTTTATTCAAAAGAAGATCAACAGAAAATGGTCATAAATTAAATGACAGACAAATATGAAATGGCAATATCAAAAAAGATAATTGATGGGTTGTTCCAAATTCACCTTTACTATTACACCTGCCATGGGAACTAGAAAAGATTGACAAAATTAGGTAGATTGTACCCCTGGCATCCCAGTCCAGATGAATGCTTCTTTCTTCGTATGCTATTAATCAATGTGCTTGGTCCAACATTTTTTTCAGTAACTGCGAGTTGTCAAAAGCATTATAATGTCAATTTCTGCAGTACATGTAAAGATCTGAATTTACTGAGAAACAATCAAAATTGGGAATATGCATTAATGATATGTGCAACATGTCGTATCTAAATCAAATTTGTGCATTGTTTACAATAATACTGAGCACCTGCTCTCCTTCATCTACTACAGAGTTATGGGGAAAATGCAAGTAACAAATGAGTAAAGATATTTTTCGTTGAATATGCAAAGAAAATTCAAGTATGAACATGGATTTCACAGCAGAAATCTACAATGATGCCATGATAATATTTAAAGATTGTGCTTATAAATTGCAGGCTAAGCTCTCAATCATATGGGAATCCTATTACCGAACTGATCTGCTACTGTTTCATCCAATAAGAAAATTACAACATGGGTGATCTTTTGTTATATATGCAATCAAATATTCCTAAGCTTGTGCAAAAATAAATTTGCGTGCAAATAATGCAAATTGTCAATAATGGGGCTGCAGAAATCTGAACTTATGAAATTCCTCCTAGAGCAATTTTAGATGAGCTAGGAGGAGCTGATAAAAAAACCTAATTAGATTGATTCTAGCAACAATTCCATTCCAAAATTGCTCTTGCCTACAGAATATCAACAAGATTGGTAGAAGGATTGCCAGATGGAAGAACTACTAACTCTGCTTTGAAATTGCCTTGAACTTGAGGCATTTTAAAAACATTTGGCATGAGAAAAGTAGAGCAGAATTTCACACTTATTGCCAGGGATGATGCAAAATGGCTCATAAAAATTTTGCTCAAGGCACTTTATTGATCATTATAAGATTTGCGTAGAAACATCAGACCATTTGGGAGTGCATTATTATTACATTCCGAAGATTTTATGATTTTTTGCCTGTAATTTCTTGAATGACACCAGCGAATAAAATAAATGTATGCCTGAAACACTCTACTTCGTGGCGATGCATAAAGAGATTGTAATTAAGGTACTTTTCCATTATACCAGTGTAAATCTCTCCAAGCAGACTTTTTGGCGACAGCATACAATTGTCGGAACAAATCACACCAAGCAGACTTATTTTTAAAAGTTACCAGCGTCAATATTCCATCTGGCATTGGTTGCATCTTTATTGGTAACTTTATCTCCTGCGCCAGTATAATGGAAAAGTACCGTAATTAATTACAAATTTGCATGCCCAGCTGCAAAATGACCGTTTAGCTGATATATTCTTATATCAATTGCCAGAAATTGGGAACAGGGTGATGCAGGTTGATCTGACATCATGATGAATTTTATTGCTTCTTTAATGATGTAAAAAGAAGAATTGATAGAAAAAGTATTTTCCAATATTCAAACAAATTACGATTGACTGGGAAAATAAGCTATTCTTAAGGCCAAGATCAAACTTATTCATGAGCTTAACAATATTATTTAGTTAAACATTCAAATTATGGCAGTCACATACAAGTTCATCGACACTATTGTAGAAGCAGATGGAGCAATTAATTATCCAGCAGAATTTTTGAATTCACATGATCTGTAAGAAATGCCATCAGATGCAGTAAAGAAATTAATGAGAAACTATCTTGACAGGAACTTTCAGTGGTGATATTGTTTTATTCTTCGCATCCCGGTGATTCCACAAAATATGCAATGCAATTCCCAATTTGAATGGCATTTGCAGTGAACATTAACAAAGCTTTGACTTAATCATTCGAATTGTATGGTTTAGATCTAGAAATTGATTCTTCTTAAATGGACAACTATATATTAAGTGTTCTAAAGTCAGTAAATCAGCAATCTCCATATGAGCACAGATAATGGAAAAACACAAAATACTGTATATCCACATGCATTGTAAAATTACTCATATTTTAAACAGGCACTTTTTCTTTTCATCCTTTTCCATTTAACCAGACTGAGCCACAGCAAAGTGCGGCCATATGTAGCTAGTTGAAAATAAATGAACAAATGATGAAAGCTATTGCTATGCATATGCAGTTGTAGTTAACTCTCTTGCATGATCAATATGTGGTATACATCACAATGATAACATATATAAAAAAAAAGCTCCATAAAACAATATAATTTTTAGGAAAGGCATAATGATTTTTTAAAAATCATTATGCAAAAGAATATTGACTGTTTTCTCAAAAAGAGAAACTGGCAAGTGGGTTTGAAATATATTTAAAGTCCCCTTATTTTAGACAGTTTGCTTATTTAAATTTAAATAACAATTTTTTAAAAAAAATTCAAGGTATAAAAATTAATTATGATTAAATATTTTTCACAATATGCAGGGAAAAAAACTTTTTTGAATAAATAAATTAAAGCAAAACAATTCCATCGCAGGGCTCCAATTGGCAACAAGTTTGAATCCTGATGCTACTTTGTACTATATCAATAAAATATTATTCATTCTTATATGTATGCACCACATCAAGGTTAACATTGTGGTGTAACTAGTTATCACATAGAGGTTTCTGTCTAAATCTGTGCTCACAGAATAGAATCATTATGTGTAAGACAATATGAGAAAGCAATTTTTCCAAGCATGCATGTTAAAAAATTTAAATGATTTATTAAATCACAATAGGGTACTTATGTATTAATTACATGCAATTAGTGAACATAATCATAGTTATGATAGAATAATTAAGCACACAATCAATGGCAATTAATCACAGGCAAACATTTGTAAATATTTTCAGTAAAATGAAAAAAATATTTGTAATACAAATATTCTTGCATTCTTCCATATGAAAATTTTAATAATTTTACTTACATGAAATCCTGACCATAATACTCAGATTTTTTTTAAAGGATTCATATTTTATAGCCCCATGATATTTCAATCTGAACAAATGTAATTTAACACAAATGTTAACATTTTTCCAGATAATATATCCTATTAATAGTGTAGAACAATATTTCTTTCCTTTTCACTTCTATATTTTATGATATATTCTAAATAAAGCCATAAAATAAAATTTCTACAATACATACAATAAAATGTAAGTTTTTGAAAGAAGCTGTTATACTTGAAATAATAAATATAACTGATATTTCAATTAGATATATAATTAAGTTAATAAATAATGTTAATTGATAATGAAATCAAATAATTATGTATAAATTCATAATCACACAAAAATTATTCGAAGGGAAGATGAGAGAAAATTACATGACATGGAAAATGAATGAAATGGAAATGTACTGTTAAGAAAGAACGCTTTAAGTTATTCTGCTCTTTTGCACAAAAAATACACGAAACCAAATCTTATAATCAAACACTTACACTTATAATAAAAACCATATAAATTATACAAAAATAATGAAATTTTAGCCTTAATTCTCATTTATACAAAGACAATTTATTAAAATGAGTTGTTAGGTATCTTTCAACTGTCTGGATAAAAAAAAAAAACAACTTACCTTTAATTTATCCAAGATTTGGCCACATTTTTCTAAATTTGGAGGATTTTTCTTCCATTCTTGTAACAAAACTTGGTACACATGAACAACATCGTTAACTTTCTCCATGTTTAAGATTATTATTAAAAAGTCGAAAGGAAAACAAAAGCTAGATAATAATTTTCAACTCTTGAGACGGTTACGAATGATCGAAACTGCAGTTGTCATTTCTGCTACATCATTACTTACTTCCCTTCACTTCTGCATTTATTTCGAATGAAAGAGTAGGGAGCAAGCAAAGATTAATGGTGGGAAATTTCTGAGAAATTCAACAAAGTTCTGCGAAGAAACATGAAAAAAAAAAAAAAAAGTAAAACACATATCTTTTACTTCACGAAGTTTCGAATTCATATAGATAAAACTCCTTACGTTTTATATATATGGACATTTAAATTCTAATTAATAGAATTTAAGCGTCTTTTAATTACGTTTAACGAAATTTTATTAATCCTGAATTCTAATTAATATAATTAAACAATAATAATATTAATTCTAATTAATAGTAATCAAACAATAATAATATTCTAATGACTATAATTCTAATTAATAGTAATTAATTAGCTTTCAGATAAACAACTCCAAACTGTTTGGTGTATATATATATATATATATATATATATATAAATTATAGAAATTATTTTACAGTTTAAACTGAATAATATGTGATCGATAATCAATTACTATGAACCTTACTCACCATTTGAGTTCGAGACTGCAGAAAGTGTGATTTGTGAAATATGCTGTATTATCCGAAATTAAACATACCTTACGATTATTTTTAACATAATTTTTTTATATTCTTATTTTCACTTTTGAAAGCAAGTTTTCAATAACAATTATTTGCAAATGGTATTAGTTAGATCTGTCTCTGTTTTCAAATCCGATTCATCCGCCATCATTGAACGGTTCATCTTTGGCAAGTGAAAGACGAGACTTTCTACGCATTGATTATATATCCAAAGAAACTACAGCAAACAGTTTGACCGAGTTGACTATCTCTTAATGGGGTCAATTCATGTGACGTAAAAGTCACATGTCACGTACCTCTTGCGCATGGCATTTAAGTTTCATCCGCGCCGCTCTCGTCGATCAGTCTGCCATTAACGTTCTCCGCCGAGTATGAAGTGGATTTTTTTGTTTACATTTGCAGTTACAATTTTTGAGTCATTTTCTTTCCTCTTATTACGAGTTAAAAGAGGAAATACTGGTGTGCTGATGGATGCTTTAATGCGAAACACAAGAGTGACTGTCATGATCAAATGTTTTCTTATTTTCCTTTCAACAATCCTGCCTATGGTTGATACCTTTGGTATAGATTTTTTCAAGCCTTCGAAGTCGGTGATATGCTTCGATCATTTTGAAGAATTCATTCAGTGTGTGTCCATTTATTAAATATAGCTGTTCCAGTAATTTGTTAGAAAAACTCTTCGAAGAAAAAGAAATCGGTAAGCGATTTGCCACCAAAAACAATCAAACAAAATCATGAGTGCATTTCTAATTTACTTCATTCACATTTGATGAAATTTCTGATAATTTTGAATATGTTTAGAAGGTTTTAAAATGTTTACATGAGTATTACATTGCATTTTTTTACAAAATCTTATCTAAATTTAATTTATGTAAGTAAACAAACTCCTATTGCAAAAATAACAACTGCTATAATGCTAAACTTAGGTGGAAGTGAATATTACTAGTTTTCTAATTACATTTGCAGATTTGTGATGGATTCAAAGTGAATTTATATCAAACATCTTTTCTATTATTAAAAATGAAATGTCAATAGTTTATTGTATTTAAACTGAAATTCATTGTTATCATAATATCCTGTTATAACACTGTGCACCTCAGTGATTTCATTTTTAATAAATAAAGGTCTTTTCATTGAAAATCAATTTCCATATCAGCATTTATTATATAATTTTTATTCCCAACTTCATTGCTACATGCATGTTTCACTTTTTTTTTCTATTTCTTTAACATATCAATTTTGAATTATAAAATTCTGTGAAAGCATAAAAGTGTTTCTTTCATCTCCTCATTATATCCTATTTAACTTCTCTCTCTCTCTGTATATATATATATATATATATATATATATATATATATATATATATATATATCATGACCTTATTCCTGTTTATTCATTCAATATAATTTTTATCAATGTAACTTTAGCATTTAAAAAAATTTCATAAATGTCCTGCTTTAAAAGTATACTGTTCAACATTATGTTTTTATTAGTGATAAAAAAAACTGTTCTTTAGTATCTAGGATGTTTTTGTTGAATAAAATTGATTTCATCATTTACATTAACATTCTTGTCATACTGTGTTTATATTATTTCTAAGTGTCTAGAAAAATAAATGTTGATAAATAGTAAATAGTTTTTTGTATTAGTGAGTACATTAAAACATACATTTGATCATATTTTTTCAAATAATTATCACATATATTTTATCTCTCTCTCTCTATATATATATATATGTAATATAAATAAAAATTATGAAAGCGTGAATTTGTTTGTTTTCAGTTAATGATTTCAACAAATTAAAATGAAATTATTTATTCATAAGTTGCATAGATTTAAAAAAAGGTATCCATACCTTTTATATTTCATAATTTGAAATTGTAAACATAATTTATTCAATATATACTAATTTGAGTTTCATGTTCTTTCTTCTAAGCAAACTGAAAACATCAAAGTCTCAATATTTATAAAAGTAATTACATAAGGAAAAAAAATATATATATACAATAATTTCATTAGTAAGCTTTAAAATATTAACTTATCTAAGAGTAATAATTATTTTTAAAAAGAACTAACTGGGGGAACTATATTAATAAAATTCAACATTCAATACTATTTAAATAATATGTAAAAAAGAACATATGTAATTTTTCAAAAACACTGCCATAGTCATTTGTCAAAATGTATCCTTCGGACAAAAAAAAGGGGGTGGGGGGATATGGGAAAGGAAAGAATAAAGCGGCACCAAACGAATTAAAAAGTGATGTTAATTAATTTTGCATAAACAATAATTCCATTGAAAATACTAATTAAAATTTTAATATAAGAAATAAAATTATATAACTAAGAAAATGTGGAGAAAATAATTCAAAATAATATCTTTAAAAAAAAATCAGAAGTTTTTAATAATTGATCGGCTAGCTTAATATTTACTAAACAATGTCAACAACAATGTAAACAGTGTCAACGTTATCGGCAGACATAACGACATGCGCAGAACGGTTGAAAATTGAACAGAAGCGGTTTGTTTGGTACCTGACACGTGACCGTGAATTGACCCCAATGGTTTTCTGTGAATTAGGAGATAGTCAACTCGGGCTATTGAATGGACTAACAGACATTCAATAGTCCGAAGAAGATTTTTTGGGGAGTTTCTGATTCAAGCAGTGACGGATTGGATTGGAAAATAGTTGATGTAGGTGGTAATGGGACCCATTCCCTGCCTCCCTACACACATAAATGATAAATTGAAAAGTAATATTTATATTACAATCCAGAAGCCCATATTTTTTAATCTTTATTTTAACTCAAGATCCTTATGAGTTACATCTGTCTTTTCTGAGCATATATTACTTAAATTTTCTTGTGGAATGTTCAGAGATTAAGTTAACATTAACCCTCTGGGTGGTTTTATCAATGTGTAAAACTTTTTGAAAAGCGACTTCAGTGAGACCAGTAAGCTGTTGTAAAAACGCATGGGTTTTTCAATAGAGATACATTGAAAATGCGAGAGATATGTACGCCATGGGAGGTCAGCAGTCACTACAAATTATTGCACATTCAAGATAGAATTGCTTTCGTTTATTGCTTATGGTTACGAAATATAGATGTTTCTAGATATATTGTATAGGAAGATTGTTCCTCTGCATTTAAACTTTGATCGCCGAATAATAATATCGATATATGAGTAGTTTGCACAGCATAAATATGAACAATAGAAACAGAGAAATTTTCTAGTAATTTCTGCTAAGAATTGCATGCACACAAATTCTTACTACACAGTTTACGTAATATATATATATATATATATATTCTTCTCCCGTTTGCTCTGACAGTTTCAGAACCACATTAAAAATGTCGAACTGAAACACAGCGAAATTATTATTCTGAAAAACGGTTAATAGCAGCTAAAATAAAGTAATGACTCTCTTAAGAAATTACAAGTGATCATTTATAAAAAAAATATTTCATTCCACATAAATTTCAGATTGCTTAGAAGTTATGTCGCCATAAAAAATAATTTAAATTAAATATATTTTATTAATTTTGAATTATGCAGTTTTTTTTTTTTTTTTTGCTTTTATTTAGTTTTTCTTTCGCCACGGCTTTAGAAAAAAAATTAATAATTTGCATTATAAATAAATGAATTATAAAATGATACATATAATTTTATTAAATATAATGTAAATATTTAATTTTCTTTTTTTCTTTGATTCGAGCAAAGGACAATTTATTGCTACATTTACGAAACCAGAAATTTGTCTAAGACTAAAGTTTTACATAAAGTGACTTCTTTTTCTTGAAATAAATATCTAAAACATGTTTTATATTCATATAAATTCACGTCATCCTATTTTGCATGATATCGGGAAAACAATGCTTAAATAAGATCTTAAACAAAATCACTTTTAAATCTTATATTCGGGATTGAATATGAAATTTATTTTATGCTTAACGAGGAAATGCATACTCCCCTCCCGCCACCCAATTTTTATAACGATTTGAAATATTAATTATGAACCAGTGCAGCCGAATAATTCACAATATTTTACAATCTCGGAAATTCGCACGTACGCTCACTCGAACACACACAAATCGCTGGCATTCACAATTAGTAATATTATTAAAAGAAATCACAATATATAATAATCACAAAATTCATATTAAATAATTATCACCAAAATTTCAAATATTAATATAAAAATATTAATATTTTTATTATTAATATTAAAAATATTAAAATAAAGCAATAATTGCACCTGCCGTGATATTTCATTATTTGTTCTTAAGGCAACATACGACATCCATCTTATATATATCAATTAACGAATATTATAGATGTTTTGTTGTAGGTGAAGGATTCGCCCTGAGATCGGTGAAGTGATAAGACGTATCTCTCTTGAGCTCGGACTCTGGCCGGACTACGCTGACCACTGCCGACTCTACAACGTCAGTCAGGCCCGACTCGTCCTTTTTAGGATTAGTTACGGAAGGGCCTATGGACCTACCCTCACCTGCAGACGTTATGGACCTCGACAACATGGATCCAATTGCCAAAAGCGACGAAATAAAGAGATGCAAAGATGCTATTTTTCATGGGAAGAAGGAAGTAACAAAAGTCCGCTACATGATAAGAAAGGACCCCAACAGCCGAGAATGGGGTCAATTCATATGACGTAAAAGTCACATGTCATGTACCTCTTGCGCATGGCATTTAAGTTTCATCCGCGCCGCTCTCGTCGATCAGTCTGCCATTAACGTTCTCCGCCGAGTATGAAGCGGATTTTTTTGTTTACATTTGCAGTTACAATTTTTGAGTCATTTTCTTTCCTCTTATTACGAGTTAAAAGAGGAAATACTGGTGTGCTGATGGATGCTTTAATGCGAAACACAAGAGTGACTGTCATGATCAAATGTTTTCTTATTTTCCTTTCAACAATCCTGCCTATGGTTGATACCTTTGGTATAGATTTTTTCAAGCCTTCGAAGTCGGTGATATGCTTCGATCATTTTGAAGAATTCATTCAGTGTGTGTCCATTTATTAAATATAGCTGTTCCAGTAATTTGTTAGAAAAACTCTTCGAAGAAAAAGAAATCGGTAAGCGATTTGCCACCAAAAACAATCAAACAAAATCATGAGTGCATTTCTAATTTACTTCATTCACATTTGATGAAATTTCTGATAATTTTAAATATGTTTAGAAGGTTTTAAAATGTTTACATGAGTATTACATTGCATTTTTTTTACAAAATCTTATCTAAATTTAATTTATGTAAGTAAACAAACTCCTATTGCAAAAATAACAACTGCTATAATGCTAAACTTAGGTGGAAGTGAATATTACTAGTTTTCTGATTACATTTGCAGATTTGTGATGGATTCAAAGTGAATTTATATCAAATATCTTTTCTATTATTAAAAATGAAATGTCAATAGTTTATTGTATTTAAACTGAAATTCATTGTTATCATAATATCCTGTTATAACACTGTGCACCTCAGTGATTTCATTTTTAATAAATAAAGGTCTTTTCATTGAAAATCAATTTCCATATCAGCATTTATTATATAATTTTTATTCCCAACTTCATTGCTACATGCATGTTTCACTTTTTTTTTCTATTTCTTTAACATATCAATTTTGAATTATAAAATTCTGTGAAAGCATAAAAGTGTTTCTTTCATCTCCTCATTATATCCTATTTAACTTCTCTCTCTCTCTGTATATATATATATATATATATATATATATATATATATATATATATATATCATGACCTTATTCCTGTTTATTCATTCAATATAATTTTTATCAATGTAACTTTAGCATTTAAAAAAATTTCATAAATGTCCTGCTTTAAAAGTATACTGTTCAACATTATGTTTTTATTACTGATAAAAAAAAACTGTTCTTTAGTATCTAGGATGTTTTTGTTGAATAAAATTGATTTCATCATTTACATTAACATTCTTGTCATACTGTGTTTATATTATTTCTAAGTGTCTAGAAAAATAAATGTTGATAAATAGTAAATAGTTTTTTGTATTAGTGAGTACATAGAAACATCCATTTGATCATATTTTTTCAAATAATTATCACATATATTTTATCTCTCTCTCTCTCTCTCTCTCTCTCTCTCTATATATATATATATATATATATATATATATATATATATATATAAATTATGAAAGCGCGAGTTTGTTTGTTTTCAGTTAATGATTTCTACTTTCTACAAATTAAAATGAAATTATTTATTTATAAGTTGCATAGATTTAAAAAAAGGTATCCATACCTTTTATATTTCATAATTTGAAATTGTAAACATAATTTATTCAATATATACTAATTTGAGTTTCATGTTCTTTCTTCTAAGCAAACTGAAAACATCAAAGTCTCAATATTTAAAAAAGTAATTACATAAGGAAAAAAAAAAATACAATAATTTCATTAGTAAGCTTTAAAATATTAACTTATCTAAGAGTAATAATTATTTTTAAAAAGAACTAACTGGGGGAACTATATTCATAAAATTCAACATTCAATACTATTTAAATAATATGTAAAAAAGAACATATGTAATTTTTCAAAAACACTGCCATAGTCATTTGTCAAAATGTATCCTTCGGACAAAAAAAAGGGGGTGGGGGGATATGGGAAAGGAAAGAATAAAGCGGCACCAAACGAATTAAAAAGCGATGTTAATTAATTTTGCATAAACAATAATTCCATTGAAAATACTAATTAAAATTTTAATATAAGAAATAAAATTATATAACTAAGAAAATGTGGAGAAAATAATTCAAAATAATATCTTTAAAAAAAAATCAGAAGTTTTTAATAATTGATCGGCTAGCTTAATATTTAATAAACAATGTCAACAACAATGTAAACAGTGTCAACGTTATCGGCAGACATAACGACATGCACAGAGCGGTTGAAAATTGAACAGAAGCGGTTTGTTTGGTATTTGACACGTGACCGTGAATTGACCCCATTGTCCGCCCTAGAGAAAAAAGCCCAACAAGAGCTTAATAAACTCTACGAAAGGCTCCGAATCTTGACAGTAAATCAACATCAAGGACCAAGGAATGACCCAGACCAGCCTGCTCCTAGACCAACCACCAAATCCATTGTTTCCGCGGACTCATCACCCGAAAACTCTCCACAAAAGAACTCAGATGCCACACAACCCGATGAAGATATGAATGTCGACGACTTCATACCAGTATCCCCAAGGAAAACAGCGAAGAGAACTCTCTCTACAACTAATAAACCTGATATTGAGACTGCGAACAAATACGCCCTATTGGAAGACGATAAAAAGCAAGAAATCACACACTCTGAAGATCCCAAAAGGTCAAAAATCCCAGCCATCAATCTAAAAATATCCGAAAACTACAGCATTATACTGCAAGAAATATGCCGACAATTCCCAAGAACCGTCAACACCTTCAGAAATAACTTTATCCAAATCTCACCGTATGCCAAAGAAGAAAGAGATAAGATTCTCACCCTCCTAGATGAAAAGAATCAAGAATATGTTCTCTCTGAATCTTTTGAAGACCGCCCACTTAAAATCATCATCAAGGGACTCCCAGTCAACATGGAAAGTCGTGTAATTAATGAAGAACTTAGAGAAAGGAACTTCCACCCATTAAGAATCTCCCAGCTGAGAAATTATCGTGAGAAAACCCTCTACCCAATTTTCATGGTTAAACTAAAAAGGACTGAATCTGTTCAAGATATCTACAACCTGAAATCAATAGCTTTTCTAAAGATCAGAGTTGAAACCTACAGAAAAAGAAACAAAGCCACGATGTGCTACAACTGTGCTGGTTTTTATCATAGTGCAAGAAACTGTAAATGCACCCTCAGATGCATCAAATGCAACGGTAAGCACATTACAAATAGATGTGACATAAAAGAAAAGATAGAAGAACCTGTCTGTATCAACTGCCACCAAGCTGGACACCTCGCCTCTTGGCGTGGATGCAAATCCTACCCAGTGATCAAAATTAATCCGGAACTAAGAAAATCCTACGCAGATGCTGCAAAAAACAAGTTCAGTAATCATCATTCGATCGCTCCTGACCCACCCAAACAAGGAAACCCAACCACCCCTGAAAACATGCCTATTCAAGATCTCTTGGATTCACTAAGAGAAATCAAGTCTATGCTGGCGGAATTTCCAGGAAACTCATCTTAATTAATGCTTTGTTAGAATAATCTCCCAGCTTTTCTCTCTTGCAGCGCTGTTACGCCTCCCTTAACCTCGCCATCTCCTGATTGGTCCCAACAAGTCTCTCCCAGTATCCTGCACCTCATTGGCTCCTGGCTACTAATCTGAACCCCAAAAACCAGTGCTCCCTTCTCCTGGCCTCACTCCTGTGGTGTCATCTCAATAATCTCTCATCATTTACTAGTACCTTGAACTAAAAAGAACAATTATTTATTCACCCCAAAGTTTTATTTCTTGTTAGATTTACGGATGGTGGGGCCTGCGGCCCCAATGAGCCATAATCCCTCTCAACAATTCAGATGTTTTGTTGTAAGACATATATAAACTTAACTTGTCTCATAATGTGGAAGTAGCAACAAAAATAATAAAGGGTTTTGATTTTCCAACATACAATGTGTAAAAAAAGTTTCCGTGTGCAACTGTTAATGAAAGTTTATTTTTTGACACAAAATACTTTGTAATGAAAATGAAAATTGGTTTAACACAATTTTATTTATTATTTGTGAATATTATAAGGGAAAAAATATGGAGAAAATTAAATACGCAAATTGAAAGAAATAAAAGATGCCACTAATAAGGAACAAAGCTGTTTCCGTAAGGTATTTACATAGCACATGAAAGCTCTTTTTCATGCTAACCAACTTACATTTAATGATCGGTAGGTCTTCCTTTATCACTTCTTAAGAGTTGTGGCATAACCCTCACAAGTTTTTTGTTGTTTTTGGAGAAATATTGCTTCAAATGTCCTCAATGGATATTTCGAGTCCAGCCTTGTTCTTTGTGTCATTTTTTAAACTCATGACTGATTTCTTGCCATAAATGTTCTTTAAAGTTTAAATTAGGAGGCTGGGGAGGGCTATAAATTCTGCTGTTTAACACTATAAAGGTTGTGAATTATTCGGCTGCACTCGTTCATAATTAATATTTCAAATCGTTATAAAATACTACACTGTTGACAAATCTTGGAGATGTGTGTAGGATCGTTGGCCTCTTGAAAAATAAAGTCAGTTCCAAGCTATATTTTTTATGCACTGATCAAAATGTTTTATTTTAGTATGTCAAGATGCACGTACATTAGGCTGGAACGAAAATGGCCTTAATTTTTTTTTCTTCTATTATTTATTTATTTATTTTTAGATTTTAGTTTGTTAATAGTCCGGAAAAGCTGCCTTTTAAGTTCAAAAACAATTTTTAAAAATTTGGTTGCAATATTACATTATCTTGAGGTGCCGCAAAGAGCTTGAAATTTGTAAAAAAGTTGAAGAAATAAAAATTTTAAAAAGGGTCTTTAAAAATTTTTCTCAGATTTTAGTTTGATAATAGTGGAAAAAAGTTAGCTTTTAGATTCAAAAATAATTTTAAAAAATTCTGGTTACAATTCAACAATATCTCGAGGTACCGCAAGCAGCTTAAAGTTTGTAAAAAAATTGAAATACTATAAACTTTGATAAAATATTTTTATGAATTTTTCTTTCACATAATATTACAAAAGATTATTTTAAATACATATATAATGATAGAAATTGAAAAAAAATTATTAATTACAAAGTATAATAATAAAAAAATATTTTTATGTCAAAATTTGAGTTTCTTACTTCTGTATCCGTAATGATTGCAAATGTTACAGATACAAAATGTGTTTATACTTCACTGATACATTAAACTGTTCTTTTTTTTAAATTAAATTTTGGCATATTCACACGTGAGTCAATTTTTGCTGTTATGCATCCTTCTCTTGCGATTGAACAACAAACATTTTGTGCCGATTCGGCCAGCAGTTTCACAGCTCTTTCCACTACTTGCATGTGACAAGGAAGCCTTGGAAAGTCGATAACTGAGTCTCCTATACTTTTTGGTTCAGCTTCAGATGCTTTCTGCATAAAATTTTTGAGAGAGTCACTGGAAACACGTTTTAGCAAAGGGGGGGGGGTCAGTTACGTCATTTTCGAGCCATGAGATAATGTCGATATTATGCTTTGCATCGAAGCTTAACTTTGGAACTTTAAACTTCCTGAATCTGTCTTTACTTCCTGTTTTTGTTTTTAAAACACGTCGTAAATCAAGTTCTCTTTGAATTTCACGTTCATCACTTAGCATGATAAAAAAGATATTTTCTGAAGCATCAAAGAACCCATTTCTTTTGAATAATCCGATCTATAACGTTCTTGAAATCGTCAGAGAGATAGTGTGAATATGAGATAGGGTTAAAAAAATGTTTGGAGCCATAAGTACATGAAAGGTAACTTAACATTAATCTAATATTAAAACACGCAGGCACCTGGTAGTTTTATTTCTTCTTGTCTTTTTGATGGATCTGGTTGGTTTACCTCTTTCTGTAAAGAAAACTGTTGTTCTTCAGCGTTGTCATCGTCGCCAGTAATCGTTTCTGATGCACTAATATTTTTAGTCCGTTCTTAATTAAACTTAACTATTCTCTGTAGTTCTTTACTCTTTCTTGCTCCTTTTTTTCTCAAAACGTTTGTGATAGCAATATCAATATTACCTACAACCGTTTTCCTGTTAGAGCATTGATCGTTTATAACCTTTTATTCCATAAATGGCATTTTTTTTCTTTTATACAAGTCAACAATGTCAAATAAATGTCTAACTGTATTAATTCTGTGAGTTTGGAATCAAACTTATCTCAACATTTTCTACTTTTTGACTTTAATAAATTCCTGTATTTCGTATTATAAGTATTCCTGTATTTAGCATTATCTTATCATTTGAGAAATTATTTTGATAGAAGCAACAGGAATAGAAGCTCTTGACCATATTTGTTCTATTATGGAAACTAAACTGTCACATATTTCGCTTACAGAAGGATCCTTCTCTGAGCGCCAGTGCAGTAATAAAATTGTTTTTATATTTTTATTCATATGATAACGCCTATTTAAAGCAATTTTGAGGTTATGTATAATATAACAGTAGCACTAGTTTCGTAAGCAGTGAGTTCAACTTCAAGCAAATCACAAATTTCCCCAAAATGGAACACTCCGATATTTGTCTTGTCTTCACTAATTTAGACTGAGCCATTTTTACTCACAGCAAAGCACACAAGCGCACGCATTAACAAATCAGTTACGTTAATGAGTTACACAATAGACGAAGTGGAAACGAAAACTCAATTGAACTCGGCAAAGCTACTAATTTGAAGCCAACTCTGTCCTAGCCACCGGATGCAGACAAATTTCCATCTTACATGAATAACTACCGCTCCGGTGACGAGTCAGTGCCATTCCAGTGCAATAGTAAAACTGCTTTTATACTTTTATTCATATGACAATGGCTATTTAAAGCTTTTTATTTCATAATCGCGGCACGCAAAAATCTTTAAAAAGTTGCAAAAAGTGTGTTTTTATGAAACTTTAACATCCTTAACGCTCCTCAAGATGTACTCTAATGATTTTTTATAATTTTTATTTATCTTATCTATACCGAAAGGCAACTTTTCCGTGCTATTACAAATTAAAAATCCTTCGCTGTATAAATCGACCTTCTGACCCATAGGTATTAAATTTTGATTCACAACTAAAAAGGATTGATTCCCAAAAAGATAAAGGTTTGTTTACATGCTTCTTTGAAAACTCGAGGCTCTTTTTTCTGTTGCAGAGATTTTTAAAAATCTTCTTAAGGACGCACATCCATTATAACCTTCTTTTTAATGACCTTTCTCATCCTTTCAAGTGTGATTTTAATGTTGTAATCAGCCATTAAATCAGTTGCCAGTTGAGGTGCATTAATACGCAGATTATCTTGCACCTTATGCATGATATTTATTTTGTGCAAACAATTTAACTTCGAAAGTCTTCCAGATCGATCTATATCCTCAAATGTTTGAATCTCACGGTATCTTCAAATAATATATTACACTGTAGACTTTGGTTTGTTAGTGATTTCACTAATTCTTTCCATAGATAATCCATCTTTTCGCAATCAAAGCACTAACTCACGAATAGCTTTCGGAATTTCCATTTTAAGACGATCAGCTACAAATTGCAATTAAACAACTGTTGCTATATTGTGTTATTAACTCTGACAAAGCAACAAACCTCGAATATTTACTGTAGGTCAGTTGTAAAACATTCAGGAAGAATTTGCATATTGCGTACGGAAACTTTTTTATGCATGATACTTCGTAATTTATTTTAAAAATTGCAAAAGACTTACTGAATTTTGTAAAAAGAGAAATTAATTATGAAATTCCCCTTTAAAGACTCACATTAATTATATATAAGTAGTTTACAAAGATGAAAAGCAAAGATTAGAAATTATGCTAGTTTATTTTTATTTTGTCTTCCGTACGAAAATATTTTTTAGCCCCTGCAGCTACGAATTCACCACTTCCCAATATTTAAAAGTAATTTGTGTCTCACACATCACTGAAGTAATTAATCACCGAAGTAATTAATTTCGTTATCAAATAAACGAAAAAGTATAAACTGAAAGAATGATTTAAATCCGAAGAAAGAAGCCTTATTTGTATACATTCATTGAAATTTTTATTTTTTTAATTGCACCAGTTTATTTTGCATGGAGGGATAAACAATTGTTATATATATATAAGCATTGTTATATATAAGCAATATGAAATTAAAATCTATTTCTGAAACAATCTAAATTATTTCGAAATCAAAGTAAAAAGTTAAAAAGTAGAAAAAGCATCATTTTATTTAGAGAACGCAAATGCAGCTACAACTAAAACACAGATGAATCTAGACTAATTAAAGGGAAAAAACTAAGTTAAAGGGAAAAAAACTAAGTTAAAGGGAAAAATAGAAACAAAATTAAACCAAATAAAATAAGAATCCGGCCTGAAGACTTTCTTAAAGGTCACCCTCAGACAGGGATTAAAAAAAAAAAAAAAGGATTTTTTTCTGTGAGGAGTCTGACCTGAGTCCAACAGTATTGACCCCTCGTTCCCCGAAAATCCCCTGAAAGAAATGGCCTAAGAGATGCACCATTTTTTACAGAAATGAAACAAAACAAAAAATTATAAATGAATGCAACCAGAAATTAAGCGAAAAAAAATATATAAAATAAACTATATAAGAACTCTCATAGCCAATTATTAAAACAAAAAGGAAAGATTATATCAGCAGCAGGTACCATATCAAGAACATAACAGCAGCCTTTTTTTTTTTAAATAAAAAGTGTCCCATCTAGTTCATTTGGTTTCTTCTTATGACTTTCAAGGCGATAAATAATTGGAGGGTCTTAGCGCCATCTATTGAGTTAGTTAATATGCAACGGAAAGTATATATTTTTATTTTAGGCAACGGATTAATACCAAATCATCTCTTTTTTAATTAAAAAATCAATATTCAGTAGTTTCTGGAAAATTCATTATTAGTTAAATTTTTAATGAGATGATATATATATATATATATATATATATATATATATATACAGAGTGTTGCCGAATTCGACCGTCAAATTCAGAGGGGTGATAGTAGGTAGCTAGAGGATAAAGAATCAGCATACAATATGGGGTTCCAAACGACGTGTAGTAGGTGAAAATCGCAAAAATATAGAGAGTTGGAAACTGTAAAAAATTAATAAAAAAATAACAAGTGGTGTTTCAACTGTAAATAATTTTTTAAGTGAAAGCACATTCTTAAAATATTATTTTTCATTCTGGTAACATCCGAATTTGATGATCTACGGGGGTCGTAAATTACTGAAAACAAAAAAGTAGAACACATATTTGCAAAAATATTAAAATTTGAAGAAAAATAAAAGCTTAAAAATGTAAGGAATTTTATATTCCATGATTTGATATAAGCGCGTAGTGTGAGAACTGGGGAGTTTTAAAGGTATTCAAAAAAAAATAAATAAAAATAAAATAAAATAGGAGCCAGAAAACATCGCTGCAACATCAGAGCCGATGTTCGCACAGAGCGTTGTCAAATTCGGAAGAAAAATTCAGACCAAGTATTAAGTAAATGAATAATTACCAAAAAAATAGGGTCGCAGGTAACGTTTTTCAATGAAAATCGCAAATCAGGTGGAATCGCAGGCTGGATGCTTCTTGCTACACTGGAATTTTTCTGCTAGAGTTTTATTCTCAGATGAAGTCTACTTTACGAGAGAAGATGCCTTCAACAAGCACAATGCGAATATTTGGTCACTCGAAAATCCCCACATAACTATCTCGTCGAACGTACAACACAAGTTTGATATTAACATCTGGACAGAGTCATCTATTTGGATCGTATCTTCTGCCCTAACGCTTCAACGGCACAAAGTACCTTGTTTTTTTCCAGCACGTTCCACCAGATTTATTGCAGGGAACATCGACAATTGTACGACAGAACATTTGATTAATGCATGGTGGAGCACCAGCAAGTTTTAGTTGCATTTGTGAAATTTGACTTGTTGTTTGCGAATGAAGTTTAACGACCACCAATTCTGCAATGCTCATTAATGAATATTTGCTCGCTGCTTTTATTTTTCTCGAAAGCATGAAAAATTTACATACGAGAAGGCTTCTTCTCGATTACCTTGTTCCTAATTCTCGTATTCATTGGGCCATTCTCTTCGCAAGACATTGTTTTTTCGACGTCTGTTTTTGCGATTTTCACTGAATAAATGTTACCTGCGAACTTATGTTTTCTAGTAATTTTTCATGTACTTGGTGCCTATTATCCTTGCTCCGAATTTGTCTTCCGAATTTGACAACGCTCTCTGCGAACATCGGTACTGATGTTGCAGCGATGTTTTCTGGCTCCCATTTTAATTTTTTTTGAATACCTTTAAAACTTCCCAGTTCTCACACTAAACGCTTATATCAAATCATGAAATATAAAATTCCTTACATTTTTAAGCTTTTTTTTTTCTTCAAATTTTAATATTTTTGCAAATATGTGTTCTAAACTCCTTTTTCGTTTTCAGTAATTTACGACCCCCTAGATCATCAAATTCGCATGTTACCAGCATGAAAAAAAAAAAAAAAAAAACCTTTCAAAAATGTATTTTCACTTAAAAAAAATTCGTAGTTGAATAACCGTTTGTAATTTTTTTACAGTTTCCAACAGCTCTCGGTCTCCCTATATTTTAAAGATTTTTACCCCTAATAAACGTCGTTTGGGACCCTTGTTTTATGGTGATTGTTTATCCTCCTGATGCCTGCTATCATCCCTCTGAATTTGTCGGTCGAATTCGGCAATACTCTGTATATATATAATCTATTTTGAATATAAATTCAATGCAATTTAACAACAACATTTAGATTTAAAAAGCTATTCCAAAAAAATACTGTTTGAAGCAAAATACAATTTCAGTCTCAGTCAACACAGATAAGACAAGCATCCTCTTTCCAAAGACTGACCCCTCTACGTGAGTGACATCACAATGTGCCACCTTAAAGAAGCCTGTGAGTCCCCACATTCTGTGGCATCTATAAATGACTGTAAAACCACCTTGTCGGTATTCATTGCGTTAATTACCTTTCAATCAATCAAAATGTCAAATTTGCAAGGGGAAGGAAACACGTTAAAATGCGCCTGAAACATTCTTCGAGCAGTCTAAGACTTACATAATAATACATGCAAACCTAATATACTTTATTAATTCAGTTTGCAATAATCGGTTTAATTTAAAATCCGTGGATAACGGTCATGAAGACAGCCAGGCATTACGTCGAAACATGTCGAAACTTTAGAGAGTTAAATATACTTTTAATAGGATTATAATGCCAATAGTGAACAAAAGATGCAATTTTCCTGTTCCAAAGAATAAATACGCATTGTAGTGCTGAGGCTAAACCATAGTTTATTTAAATACAATTCATCGACGATTCTGTCGCAAGGGGATTTTCATATCAAAATTACACACTTAAAGTAGAAAAATATTCTAAAATAAGTTTGTAGAGTCTGAGAAATTTCGATTAAAATACTAAGGAGGCCCGAGATATATTTTAAAAAAATTAATTAATTTAGAATTTTGGAATTTTTTTTGTACTGATTAACCATATAACTAATAAGCAAAATTACAACATAAATTTTTTTTAAAAAATTTAAAATTTAATTTTTTAAAGAAAAAGTGATGTGATTTTAAATCGCTAAAACTCAAAATATTCTTGGTTAATTTTCAATTTTTGTTTAAAAAAAATTATACACAAATATATGAGCTTCAATTTTGTTTCAGCAATTAAAAAAATATTAATTCAATAAGAAAATGAAAAATATTTGAATAAAAATCTCTAAAAATTTTAGACTAATTTTTTAAAAAGTCATATTTATTAAAGTGCAATTTGTTTAAAAAATTTACTGAAACCGAATTAAAGTAAAATGTTTAAAAAAGATATGTTCAGAATTTCATCCCTTAATCTATCGGTTCTTGACTTATAACAATCTGAATACAAGAAAACTTGAACAAATGCGTCATGGAGGAAAACGCGTTTAGATTTGAACAGATTATTTGAAGTGACCTTTGAAAAATAGGCAACATCTTCTCGGAGAGGAGTTTTAATGGCTGTCCTACGAATAGTGAATTTTTGTTTCAATTAAAAAAGCATCAAGGTTCAGGCCCAGAAAGGCATGTTATAGGTTTTGGTTCAGAGTCTATGGAGCTGCAGAGTTGCAGAATCGCATAAATGTCCCTCTTTATCCCTATGACATTGTTTGTGTTTCTAACTGCGGAGTTGCGGTGATATCAGGTAATTTTTGTATAGCTGTATCACTCAGATTTACGTGTTTCTTTCCACCGAGTATCGTGCCCCTTTTCTCTTCATCGTGTGTTAATGCACACGCGGTTACATCGGTTTGAAAATTTTTTTAACAAAAAATTAACGGTAAAACAAACGGACAAATTTTTTAACGATGAGTGTAAGTCGTGCCGTATCGATTTTAAAATGAAATCGTCGAAAAAGAGAAGAAAGGTTGAATAAAAAGGCTCAAAAATCGTTCATAAGAAGATCCAATCGTAATGAACGAGATAGAGAAACGTTTATGTGTACAGTGTGAAATTTACGAACTACAGGACCATCCCCTCGCCTTCTTTAGGTGGGTACGGGTGTCCCAATCCTGAGGAACCCAGGGATCTTTACGCTTTCTTCTCTCTTCCTACTCCACCCTATCCCTCTTCTCTTCTTTTCCCCCTTCTCTCTTTAAATCCCCCTTCCTTTTCTGTTTTCTTCATTCTTCTATCCCTCGACGGTAAGCGAGGGAGCTCTCCATGAGAAGCTGTCGCCTCTCTCTTTGCATCTTGCTTCTCATGGACAGCCAAAAGCCCCACGTTTTCGCCCTGCGTGGCAACCCTTTAGACGGGTGGTACATTTTGGTCCCTGATGTATCAATCGGCTGGTATCCCAGACATTTGACTGGGCTGCTCAAGGGGATCAAGCGAAGGGGTCACTTTTTGGGCTTGGCGTTAAGGGTGGTCACTGTCCCCGGGGCTGACTCTCAGCGTATAGGTTCCGACTAGCACCATGGTAAGCGCCGAGGCTGGGAATGTCTGAAGCCGGTGGCTGCCATCCCTTGTTTGGCTCCGTGGTGGGCGGCGCCGTCGGGCCCGAAACCTTCTCTAAGTCGCATGACTTCTACTATTTCTAACCATTGTAATGCTTTTTCTAAATTTTTTGTTATAAGTGCTGAGAAAAGTTCATTGAAATTTATTTCACCAATTGTTATTCACAAATGTATAACTAGTCTCATTAGAGACGTTAGCAATATAAAAAAATTATTTAATGGTAAACTTTTTATAGAAGTGAAAAATAAACAGCAATAAGTAAACATAGAAAAGCTAAAAATGATAGGGGATGGTTTGGTTTGGTTATTTAGGGTTTTTGGCACAAAAGCCAAATCTGGCTATGCTGCGCCACTCGAATGGTGAGATAAATAAAATTCGTATAAAAAGTAATACTAAGAAATTTATTTATAAAAAGTCAAATTTTGAAGGGCAACGTATTAAAATTAGTACTCTAAAAATATGCTTTTCATATTTTTTAATAAAGGCGTCAAACAAATTAAATACGAAAAATTAACAAATTGAGAAAGCAAAACTAAATAGAATGTAAAAAACCAATGTTATGTAGAAATTTAAAAATGTTAGGGTGAGGACTTTCACCCACAATCTCTCGCAACTCAATGGATAGTGAATTAAAAAACTTTAAGCGATGAGGATTAAAATTAGGGCACTCTATTAAAACATGTTTGACTGTTAAAATTACATGGCATTTTGGACATGAAGGGCATTGTTCCCCAAATAAAAGATGCTTGTGGCTAAAGCGGGCATGGCCAATGCGCAGTCGAGTTAATTTAACGTCTAATGCACGTACAGGGATAACAGGCCATAAACTTGTCATTGGATCAACAGAATGTAATTTATTCGAAGTTTGCTGTTCCCAGGATTGCTGCCACAAAGCGCGAACATGATCAGCAAAATATTTTTTTGCATCGTCATATGGAAGTTCACGCTGCAACAAAGAACTTGCCGTTTTTGCCGCAATATCTGCCATTTCGTTTCCGGGTATTCCGACATGACTCGGGACCCAACAAAATGAAATTTTTGCGCCTCTTTTTTCAAGGTCGCGAAGAAGAAGAAGGATTTCCATAGCAACAGGATGCATCCGGTTGTTGAAATTGGCAAGAGACCTCAAAGCACTGATACTGTCAGTATAAATGCAGAATGTCCGATTAGAAGAAGCTGAAATCAGTTGAAGAGCGCAAGCTATTGCAATCAATTCGGCAGTAAAAACCGAGAAAGACGTGGGCAGGCGATAGCTATAAGTTTCAGAGGGAAATACTACTCCGCTACCAACATGCTGATTGGATTTTGATCCATCAGTAAAAACTTCTGTGTAAGGGTAGTATTGACAACGGTGATAGTGAAAGAGTTGCTGAAAAATAATCGGTGCTGTTGTAGATTTATCGTAACCAGAAAAAGGGTTCAAAAATGAAAATTGTGGGACATCCCAAGGAGGAAAAGAAAAGAAATTTATTGGTTGAATTAAAACCTCGGTGAGTCCCGAATCATGAAGAAAAGCTTTAACCCTCTCATTAAATGGAGGAATGTGAGAGGGGCGAGCATCATAAAGTCTCCGAAGACCAACCGGGGGACACAGGTGACTAACAGGATGCTTCGGAGCCGATAGTATTCGAAAATAGTATTGTGCGGCTATCTTCTTACGTCGAAGATTTAAAGGAAGTTGACTGCATATGGCATACAGGCTTTCTACTGGTGACGTGCGAAAAGCACCAGAGCAAATTCTAAGGGCAGAATGGTGTATCGTATCAAGCTTTCGCAGAACGGAAGGGCGAGCAGATCCATACACCATGCACCCGTAATCAATACGGGATAAAATGACGGCCTGATAGATCCGTAAGAGGGATGTACGATCGGCCCCCCAGGAAGTATTAGATAGCACCTTCAGGATGTTAAGTGATTTCTCACACCTCTCCCGCAGATGCAGGACATGCGGAAGGAAAGTGAGCTTCCTATCAAAAATGACTCCTAAAAACCGTATTTCATCGGCAGAGGGAATGACAGTTCCACGAATATTGATCACAGGTTCTGGATGCAGCTGTCGTTTTCGACAAAAATGAACGCAACGACTCTTTTCCGGAGAAAGAGTGTGCCCATTTTTATCACACCACGAAACTAATTTGTTGACTGCGTTCTGCAGTTGCCGTTCAATTAGGTGCATATTAGAACCTTGAGTGGAGATCTGCAGATCGTCAACATAAAGCGTACCTTGAACTGATGGAGGCAGCTGACTAAGAATTTCGCTAAAATAGGTTATGAAAAGAGTGACACTGAGAACACACCCTTGCGGAACACCCTCAGCTTGATTAAAAATATCGGAATAAAAATTACCAAGACGTACTCGAAAAGTTCGTGAGGTTAAAAAGTTTTGAATAAAAATAGGGAGATTTCCTCTAAAATCTAGGTTAAAGAGAGTTCGTAAAATACCATAGCGCCACGCACGGTCATAAGCTTTTTCTATATCGAAAAAGATAGAAACAAGGTAGTTTCTTCGTACAAAAGCATTACGAATTTGTGTTTCCAGGAGGACGATGTTATCGTAAGTTGAACGTCCACGGCGGAAACCACTCTGTAGTGGCGAAATGTAATCATGTTTTTCTAATTCAAATACCAGGCGCGCATTGACCATGCGTTCGAAAGTTTTACACATCGAGCTAGTTAAAGCGATTGGCCTATAATTTAGAGGGTTTGCAGGATCCTTTCCAGGTTTAAGTATTGGGATAACTATAGCTTCACGCCATTGTAATGGAAACTCATGCTCAGTCCATATTCGATTAAATAGCTTTAATAAATTGGAAAGAGAGACCTCGTCCAAATGGCGAAGCATATTGTAAGTTATACCATCAGGACCAGGGCTACTATCATTAGAGCAAGCCAGTGCACTTTTCAACTCGAACAAACTAAATTCGCAATTATATGGAAGAGATCTACGGGAAATAAATTGTAATTTACTTCCTTCCGCTCGCTTCTTAGCCACCAGAAATGATGGACTGTATGAATCTACA
Organism: Argiope bruennichi; assembly: GCF_947563725.1. NCBI lineage: Eukaryota > Metazoa > Arthropoda > Arachnida > Araneae > Araneidae > Argiope > Argiope bruennichi. The sequence goes on along the minus strand of NC_079151.1, from coordinate 4,448,593 downwards.
GCGGAAACTTTTTGAAAAGTATACCCGAGATTATTGGCAACTTCAAGAGGCGAAGAGTATACCACATTTCCCGATTTTAACACAGGGAAGGAAAAATCGGGATATATTCCATTGGCTGCTTTGACTTTCTTCCACAATTGTTTGCTAGGAATAGAATAAGTTATAGTAGAAACATATCTAAGCCAGGATTCCCTCTGACTACGCCGACGGATACTGCGAGCGTAAGCTCTAGCTCATTTAAAAGCAATGAGATTTTCCGTAGTAGGACACCTACGGAATTTGTTCCAAAGTTGCTTTTGCTTTTTGTAACTATCGTGGCAATCTTTATTCCACCACGGTCTACGAAATTTTCTTAGACGTGGGGAACGCTTGGGAATACTATTATTTGCAGCATTAATAATGCTGTCAAGGACTTGTTGTACCGCTGCCGATATATCTGCTGTATAAACCATAGCTTCAGTAATTTTTGCCTGTTTTGTGAATGCAGACCAATCCGCTCGCTGAAATAGAAAATAAGGCGGACCTTGAATCATACCGCCACTGTCAGCATGGGAAATTATTATAGGGAAATGATCACTACTGTGAAGATCATTTTCAACTGTAAAATTTAAAAGCGGAAAGAGAACTGGCGAGCATATTGCAAGATCTAGATTGTGAAAGGAGCGTGTTGGTTCGTGAAAATAAGTTTTCTCGTCATTATTGAGCAAACAGAGACAGTTATTAGAAATAAACTGTTCGATCTGCCGCCAACGAGAATTTGTTCCATCTGAACCCCACCAAGTAGAATGGCCATTAAAGTCACCAAGTAGAATAAACGGCGCTGGAAGTTGATCCACTAAACTGTCAAGATCTTGTTGACTAACAGAAGCATTAGGTGGCAAATAGATACAGCAGACTGTAATTAATGTTCGTGCATGCACTTGAACAGCCACAGCTTGCAAATCAGTATGGAGTGAAAGAGGTGTGCTAGGAAAGGAATTGGAGGTTAGAATGCAGACGCCTCCAGAATTATGGGAGCCGTTTTCTGCATCTTTCCGAACGGTATTATAACCACGTAATTTAAGTGGGATGTTTGTCTTCAAGAAAGTTTCTTGAAGGCAGAGACAAGCGGGATGAAATTTGTTAAGCATTGTCCTAATTTCATTTAATTTGGGACGAATGCCGCGACAGTTCCATGAAATACAAAAACCCATTAAGAAGCGTGTATTTTAAAAGCAGTGGTAGGAACATTAGATGGAGTTGGCGATAACTCGCAACTCATTTGGAGGTCATTATCATCCTCTTCAGATGGATGAAGCGAAATACTATCGGGACTTTTGGGCACGCCTTTAAAAATGGATGATAAATCCTTGTGGACTATGCCCTGACTCGCAAGTCCCAGAGCGACTGAGTTATTCAAAGTTGACTTTTTCATTTTTTGATGAAGATTATTTTGAGGGATGCCGCGTTTCGAAATCTTAAGCTTTAATGCTTTGTTCGGTTTTACTTTGCGTTGATGCTTTTCCGGTTTACTGGGTTCAGAAGCACTGGTTATAGAAATTTCCGAATCTGTATCAGATACTTTTGGTAGAGGTTTAGTTCTGGGCATATTCTGCACACAATTTGCACAGGAGCAATTTGCACAAAATTGTTTTTTGGTAATAGATGCGTAAGTCACGCCTGGTGTTGGCGTCTGAGCAAGTACTTTTCGCCTGGCCTCAGGATATGGAATATCTTCCTTGAATTTAACCGATACAATCTGTTTTTCCAATGTCCAACGGGGGCAAGATCGAGAAAAGGAACTGTGGTTACCATCACAGTTCACGCACTTTTCCGGTGCAGAACACTGTTGGTTGTCATGGCCTTTTTCTCCACAGCGGGCACAGGTGAGAGTCCCGCGGCAGCTGGCTTTAGAATGCCCAAAGCGCTGGCATTGGAAACATCGAAGTGGGTTTGGGATATATGTCCTAACAGGCAATTTCATATAGCCGACTTTCACAGATTCAGGTAATTTAGGATTGTTAAAAGTGAGAATGAAGTGCTTAGTAGGAAGGAGTTGTCCATCCCGTCGGATAGTTATACGGCGTACATGAGTTACTCCTTCAGGTTTCAGTTCTGCAGTAATTTTTTCAATGGAATCATTAAACAACTCGCCACACGTTATTACACCTTTTGAAGAATTTAATGTAGCGTGAGCACTTACGCTTACAGATATTGTTCCCAATGTTTTCAGTTTCAGTATTTGTTGTGATTGCTTTCGGGAACTCACTTCCACAAGCAAATCACCAGATCGTAGTTTCCGGGTCGATGATACAGTACCAAGTGTTCCACTGATGGCCTTTTCAACAAGAAAAGGTGAAACATTATGGAAGGTTTCATTGTTTGTAGACATGCGCTTTATGATGAAAAATTTGTCAAAATGTATTAAGGAGGATGTTTGATTCTTTTGTTGCCCACTGAAGGGAGCAAAGTTTTTACGGCCCATACGATATTGATGGGGATTCAGGCCTAGCGGCATCGCCCACCACGGAGCCCTACAAGGGATGGTAGTAACTGGCTCTAGATGTTCCTAGCCTCAGCACTTACCATAATGCTAACTGGTACCTATAAGCTGGGAGTTACCCCCGGGGACAGTGACCACCCTTAACGCCAAGCCCAAGGAGTAACCCCTTCGCTTGATCCCTAGCAGACTAACCACTTAGGTGGCTAGCGACCAGCCGATTAATACACTGGGGACCACAGTGCACCACCCGTCTAATGGGTCGCCACGCACGGCAAACACGTGGGGGTATTTGCTGTCCATGAGAAGCAGGAAGCAAACAGAGCGGCGACAGCTTCTCATGGAGAGCTCCCTCGCCTACCCTCGAGGGAAAGAAAAAAAGAAGACAGCAGAAGGCGCAGAGGAGAGTAAACCTAAAGGGAGTAAAGATCCCTGGGTACCTCGGGATTGGGACACCCGTACTCACCTATAGTAGGTGAGCCCCTGAGGGGAAAATGATAGGGGAAACCCAAGTCACTGTTGCAGCGCATCGATCATTAAATCATTCCAGAGGCGTTATATCGGAACGAGAATTTCAAACAGACCTTGAGGAAGACATCCTAAATTGCCTCAAGGAACAAAATGTAATAGCTGTTCGTAGAATCACGATTAAAAAAAACCAATCAAATCCTGCCTACGAAGCACCTTATCTTAACATTCAACACTCCTGTTTTACCAAAATCTGTGAAAATAGCCTATATAAACTGTTCTGTTAAACCATACATACCGAATCCCATCCGATGTTTCAAATGTCAGAAATCTGCATACGCCATAACGGCATGCAGGGGAGACAAAGAAATTTGTGCTCGATGCTCCCTTCCTGATCATAATAGTAACAACTGCACTTCGACAACACCAAAATGTTTCAATTGTAGCGGTGACCATCCAGCATACTTCCGCTTATGCCCACGTTACAAAGAAGAAAAAGAAATTCAAACTGTTAAAATCACAAAAAACATACCTTTTCCAGAAGCTCGAAAAATAGTAACAGACAGAACACCCAAACCAGGTCTCTCATATTATGCTGCATTAAACTCAACAACTGAACGAAATTCGCAGCCAATACCTAAATCGACTGTTAATAATCCTGTAACACCTGCAAATACCAACCCAGATACTGTAACAGTAAAAAGAAGTGATTGGCTCGCACTTCTTGAGATAAAAAAATTGTATGAAGAAAATTCCTCCCAGCCTCCTAAAAACGTTAAGCGGAAAAAGATTTTGAATAAAGTAAAAGCTCGTCAACATCTTGAAAAAGAAAATAAAAAACATCAAATCGAGGAAAAGGAAGAACAACTGAAAATTCATCCATCAGACGATTCTATAAGTAGCATGGATGAGGACAAAGTTAATTCTGATTCTACTCACATGACATCCGGACATTTTAAATCAAAATTTTTTTAAAAACCCAAATAATGGTTATTTATTTAATCTCTTGGAACTGTAATGGCTACCGCACCCATTCTGATGACATCAAATCTATTTTGAATAAATATCAACCAGTTTGCTTAGGTATCCAAGAAACACATCTCAACCCTATGACTAACGTGAGAATAAAAAATTATAAAATAAATAGAAAAGATTATTTACAAAATGCTCGTGCTTCTGGAGGTGTCGCGACTTTCATACCCAGCTGTTTTCCGTCCAAGAATATTGATATTCCTTCTCCACTGCAGGCTGTAGCTGTACAAATTCAGATCAAATCTGTAATAACCGTCTGTTTTGTGTACCTTCCGCCTAATGACACCATTCACCAGAAAGATCTTGATGATCTTATCAAACAGTTACCAGCTCCCTTTATTATTCTTGGAGATTTTAATGGGCATAATACGCTTTGGAGTAGCACAGATACAAATGCAAGAGGTCGACAGATCGAAAAACTCATCGATGACCATTCTCTTTGTCTTTTAAATGATTCAAATGTTACTTATTTTCATTAGGCAAATAAAACTTTTCACACCATTGATCTTGCCATTTGCTCACCTTCACTTGTTCCCCATTGGGATTTCTCAGTTTCAGATGATCTATTCAATAGTGACCATTTCCCCATTATTTTAAAATATTCAAAATCTGATGTTAGCCTTCCCAGAAGACCTAAGCGTTTTATCTTTGACAAAGCCAACTGGCAACTCTTTAGATCTCATTCCGAAATTACAGAAGATATAGTAAAACAGCCAAATATTGATAATGCAGTAGATTCAATAACAAAATGCTTGATAAAAGCTGCTGAAATAGCTATTCCGAAATCCTCTGGAAATTTGCCAAGGTTTTACAAACCCTTGTGGAATGAAAAATGCGCTGCTGCTAAAAAAGCACAAAGAAAGGCTTGGGATAAATTCAGAAGATATCCTACCACCCCAAATTTTATTGCCTTTAAAAAATCTAAATCCTTTTTTAGAAGAATTAGACGAGAGAGTCAGTTTAACTCCTTCCAAAAATATGTTAGCTCCATCCACGGACATTTGTCTTCCAAGCGCATGTGGGAAAAAGTTAGGAAGATTTTAGGGAACAATAAATCATATCAGAAACTTTCATTCTTGCACAGCAGTGGAAATTCTATCACTGATACAAAAAATATAACGAATACATTGGGTACAGCTTTTTTTAATGCAGCCAGTGAAGAATCGTATCCTCAAAGTTTTATTACCTATAAAAAACAACAAGAAAAAAGAAAAATAGATTTTAATACCTTAGCGTCGTATGCTTATAATGCTGATTTTCAGCTTCATGAACTTAAGCGAGCATTGCAGAACTCGCATCCTACAGCACCTGGACCTGACGGCATTCATCATGACATGATAAAAAAATTTGAGTTCCAATTCGTTAAATTCGCTTCTAATTTTATTCAATAGAATATGGAATGAGCATGTTTTCCCAACGTCCTGGAATCGAGCAACGATTATTCCCATTCTAAAACTTGGTAAAAATCCAGAGCTTCCATCAAGCTATAGGCCTATAGTCATTACCAGTTGCCTGTGTAAGACTCTGGAAAGAATGATCAATGCTAGATTAATCCATGTTCTAGAAGAGAAGAAACTGCTCTCTAAATATCAGAATGGATTCAGACATGGTCGCAGTACTTTAAATAACATACTAATCCTGGAAACGGCCATCAGGGAATCGTTCATTACAAAAAAACATCTAGTATCTATTTTTTTCGACATGGAGAAAGCATATGATCATACTTGGCGGCATGGCATTTTAAAAGATTTACATGATATGGGTTTTCGTGGAAAATTGCCAATTTTTATTCAAAAATTTCTTCAGAAAAGAATTTTTAACGTTCGTATTAATGATGTTTTATCTGATGATTTTATTCAAAATGAAGGGGTACCACAAGGTAGTATTTTAAGTGTTGTTTTATTTATTATTAAAATTAATGGAATTATGGAAAAACTTCCACCATATGTTCATGGGTCATTATTTCTCGACGATATTCAAATCCATTGCTCAAGTACTCACATGCCCTTTATCGAACGACAATTGCAAGCTGCTGTCAAATCTATAACGGAATGGTCTGATAAAAATGGTTTCGTTTTTTCAACTCAAAAAACAAAATGCACTCATTTTTGTCGAGTTCGTGGCTTGCACCCCGATCCAGGAATTCAGTTAAAAGGCACACCCATTCCCGTTGTGTCAGTAGTTAAATTTTTAGGCCTCTTGTTTGATTCTAAACTAACATTACGTTCTCATATTCTTCATCTAAAGAAAAAATGTGTTCAGTCTTCAAATATTCTTAAAGTTTTGTCAAATACAACGTGGAGTTGCAATACTTCAACTCTATTAAAAATTTACAAAAATGTGATTTTATCAAAACTAGACTATGGTAACGTGATTTACGACTCAGCAGCAAAGTCTATTCTGCAGCAGCTTGACGCAATACATCATCAGGGGCTCCGACTTGTATCAGGGGCTTTTAGAACTTCTCCTATTCAAAGCTTATATATAATAACTAAAGAATCAGGTTTACAATTACGACGCCAAAGATTTTCTCTCAAATACTTTTTTAAAATAAATCAGAATCCATCACATCCTTTATATGACAGAATCGTGAATCCGATTTATGGACAGTTATACGAGAAAAAGATTTCATTTATTCCATCATTTGGTTTTAGAATCCGCCGTCCTTTAGATAGTTTTAAACTAAAGAACATTAACATTTTAACTAAAGAAGACGAAGTCCCCCCTTGGACATGCAAAAGCATTTTTACTGTCGATGATTTTAATAAGTTGCCAAAATCTACAACTGCACCATCTGTTTACATACAAATTTTTTGTGATCATAGGCAGTCGTTTAAAAAGTATGGCACTGCTTCTATAGATGGTTCCAAAATTGGTGACCATGTTGTCTCAGCTGTAATATTAGACCACATTGTATTTTCCAGGAAGCTAAACAAACATTGTTCTGTTTTTACCTTGGAGATTTTTGCCATCTACACTGCTTTAAGAGAGATAAGACTATTATCAAAGAAAGATTGGATCTTATATACCGATTCAAAAAGTTCAATTGAAGCAATTTTGAACTCATCCAGACAAAGCCATCCTTTGGTGCTCAGTACTGTAAAACTATATTTTAAATTGCTGGATTGTAATTTTAATATTCTATTTTGTTGGATTCCTGGACACGTTGGTATCTCTGGGAACGATCAAGCTGATGTTGCCGCAAAAACAGCCAGCTCAAATGAAGAAACCTTTGTTCCGTTTCAAGACTTAGATCAAATTTTAAAGCAATGTTCGCTTCGTATATGGCAGAGTACTTGGGACTCGCAACTTTATAATAAATTGCATTCCATCCAACCATTTATTTCTGGGTTTAAGAATGACTCTCTCAGCCGTAGAATGAGTGTTGTATTAACAAGGCTTCGCATAGGTCATACTCATTTTACTCACAAACATTTACTTCATTCAGACACAGCTCCAGTTTGTGCAAAATGTAATACTATAATTTCAGTTCGGCATATCATTTGTGAATGCCCTAAATACCGCATTCTAAGAGTAAAATATTTTGGCAGTGATTATCGAAATTTGAAAGATATAATTGGCGAACCTTTCCATATTAATGTATTTTCATTTTTACTTGACATCAATTTCATGCATAATATCTAAAATTCTATTTTCACTTTGTTTTTGTTTTTTAACTTTACATCCCTTTACTGTAATGAGTATATTTTTTGAATTTTAAGTTAGTTCGAGTTTGGCACAGCTTGGCCAGTATTGGCCCTTGCGCCATAAAAAAACAATCAAATCAAATCAAATCAAACTACAGGACCATAGTTGTGGGACTATGTCAGAACTCTGTTCTTTTTGCCAGGCACATTACTGGGAAAAAGAAGTAACTTCAAGTGGCAAATACATTAAATGTTATCATGATAAAAAAAATTGTTTTGGAACATCTATTGAATCCACCGGAAATATTGAAAGACTTGCTGATCAGTGATTCAATCGAAGGAAAAAACTATCGAAGGCATATAAGAGAATATAATAGCTGATTTAGCTTTTGCTTCCATGGGAGTTCAAATTAAACCTTCTCCTGGAACAGGGCCATATTGCTATAGGATTCGTGGTCAGATATAACACATGGTTTCTCCTTTATACAGTGGTCATAACAAACCAGGTTATGATCAGTTATATGTGTTTGATACCAGTAAAGCCACTGAAAAACGCATGGAGAGAAATGAAGGATATTTGCTCTCTGTGATGGAAAGTTTGTACTCTATCTCGAGAGCAATCAATCCGTTCATCGATTGTTACCTGCAGATGCATGGTACAATTGAAGAAAATCCTGCTACAAATATCAAGATGTTTTTCATGGAGACTAGAAATTTAGATATACGTAGATATAGCCAACCTATTACAAAAACAGAAATTGCAGCGATATTTGTTGGAGATATGGCGAACTACCTGCTAATCTAAACATCTGTATTTATCCTGTAGGTGATCGCTGCAAAAATATTTCTCCATTAAATCAAAGCTTGGATCCCATAGTCTATCCCTTGCCGAATAGCGAGAGAATTAGGTTGGAACATTCTGCCGAAGGAAGATCCTCAAAACACACTCGAATTACCCAGATACAATTTTATGCTTACCGACTTGCTGTGAGAAATAATTTTAGCATTCTTCATCATGGTGGAAAACTGTTCCAGAAGTACATTGTTGATGCCTATTGAATCTTCAATATGTCTGTTGCTGGACTAAAGGGGTTTAGTAGATGGCGAGTGAGCGAAGCGATCCGAGAGGAACTGCATTAGCAGTTCCGCGGGGTTGGTGAGCATAAGCGAGCAGGGGGCGGAGCCCCCTAATATTATCTATTCGTAGAATTAACAATTGTGTTTGATTAGATATTAATGATTATGCATAATTTCAGTTTCACTTTTTTTCACAAATTAAAGAAATCATCTTTTGTATAAAGGTTATTTATTAATTCCTGGTATAAATATAAGCAGCAACTTTTCTCGCCAATATCGCTAGCCACATCAAGCGATTGTCTTATTGATTTTCCGGATCTTCCGTTTTAAACTGACATGGTTTTAGGCATTTTTTTAGCATTCCTTCCAAATTTATGGTGATACCAACAAAATTCATATCGATTTGACCTGAATTTCGTTCTAGATTGTCTTCCATATTCTCTAGATTTGTTGCGTGATCTAGTATTTCGAGAGAATTCATCAAATTTTTTTGTTAATGCAGCTATATTTGCTTGAAATTCTCCTAATTTATGTTGGTCGGTTGAAGAAGTTGATGTTGGCAATGAACCAACTTTCGCTACTTAGTATATTTCAGAAGCGCTGTAAAAGTAGCGATTATTTTATCGGCCATCTCTGCAATATTATCAAGAGTATCTTTGCTTATTAATAAAATAGCTTGGGCTTGCTGTATAAACCTTTGTAGCCACAAAGATTTAATAATTTCACTCGAAATAGAATTTCCTGCCAAATTTTCATTTGCCTTAAGAGATCGGAAAGCCATTTGTCGCCAAGTTCCATATCAATCAAGAGTTTTTTTAAATCTCGATTCTTCGTTATCAGTTAACCTGTTTAGCAAAGCTTTTTTTAACGTTTAGTATTTATTATCTTTAGGAGGATGGACAAAATATCAACCACAAAATCTAAAACAATTTCGGTAATAAGTTTGCAATTGGGTGCCCTTTAATTTTTCGGCGACTTTTTTGACGCCAAGATCGGCGTCAACGGGAGAGACAAATACACCAAGATAGGCGCTACCCCCTGAAATACGATATAAATGGCAACCGATTTCCTTATTGGGACATAGTGTCGTCTGAGAGCTGCGGCATATAAAGATCTTTGATGCACGAAAAGAAATCGCGGAAGGGATCAGCCTCTGTCTGGTCGCCTTCTCCACATAAATTTGGCAAAATAGGAATCGAAAATGTCCCAGACAACTGCCGAACGTTCTTGTGGAATTCTCGCTTGATCTGGCTCCCGTACGTATTTTCGACGCTGTTGGTATAGGCGCCAGTTGCAAGATCGACGAAATTCAGGGAGTGGTTCACCGATAGATGACTCAACCCTTCGTTTCCCAAACAATCGTAAGATTTACAGTAATCGGATGTTATCGTTGTCCCTGGCAGCAGTTTTCGTTTGATCACTTCTAGTAAAGTCTCTTTCGGCCTATCTTCAACAACCCCCCAAAAACATTTTCTACTCCCTCTTTCAATTTCACTAAACACCCATTTACCATTAACTCGTCTACCTCTATTATATTCCCTAATACCAAACTTACTTTCATCAATCTCTACAACTATACCAGGACATCCGATCATCTCACTTTTTTTCACACATACATCCATACACACTTCTCTACAAAAATTGCTCCAATTAGCCACAGTTTTGTTCGACCTCCCATTCACCTCATTCATCAGCATATTCGTATCAGCTTCATACACCCGCAAATAAATAAGCATTTAAATCTCAATTATATTCATATTGCTCTCTTCAAATCACGTACCCTTCCTCACAAACCTCTTAATATGATGAGCATTCACACCTTTCTCACGACACACCCATTCATAGCCCTTCGATCGATCCTTCCGTTCAACCAAACGCATATCCCTCATGCAAACAGGTTATTGGTTCTTGTGCCATAAGCCCCTCACCTTCTTTAGGTGTGTACGGGTGTCCCAATCCCGAGGTACCCAGGTACCTTTTAATCTTTTTCTTTCCCCTTCCCCCCTTTTCTCTCTTCCTATTCCCCTTGCCCCTTCTCTTCCATCCCTGGACGGTAAGCGAGGGAGCTCCCCATGAGAAGCTGAGGCCGCTCTGTTTGCTTCTTGCTTCTCATGGACAGTCAAAAACCCCATGTGTTTGCCGTGCGTGGCGACCCTTTAGACGGGTGGTACATTTCGGTCCCTGATGTATCAATCGGCTGGTATCCCAGACATTTGACTGGGCTGCTCAAGGGGATTAAGCGAAGGGGTCACTTCTTGGGCTTGGCGTTAAGGGTGGTCACTGTCCCCGGGGCTGACTCTCAGCGTATAGGTTCCGACTAGCACCATGGTAAGCGCCGAGGCTGGGAATGTCTGGAGCCGGTGGCTGCCATCCCTTGTTGGGATCCGTGGTGGGCGGTGCCGTCAAGACTCGAACTTTTATCTGGCTCTTATGGGTTTTTTTACTTCTGACACTGAACCGTTATCTGAAACTGCTCGTTTTATTATTCTCTCCATTCCTGATGGAAAACTTTCTGAATTATCTCCTTTTGCCATTGAAAAAGCTTTGAAAGGTATTGGAGGTAGTCCGAAATCAGTCAAGAAACTTTGGTCGGGTGACTTATTGATTGAAACAACTTCTGCTCTTCAAACCAAATCCTTTTTGCAAGCCAAATCATTTTTAAATCATTCCGTTTCTGTAACACTTCACCGAACACTTTATTCCTGCCGTGGTGTTATATCTGAAAAGGAACTCTTGAATTCTCCTGAAAGTGAAATTCTTGATGGCCTTGCCAGCCAAGGTGTAATTGCAGTGAAACGCATTTTTTCGAAAAAAGGAAATGCTCTGGTTGCCACTAATAGTATTATCTTAACTTTTAATACAACAAAATTACCATCCAGCATTAAAACAGGCTACTTAAACTGCAAAGTACGCCCTTATATACCTAATCCTATCAGATGCTATAGCTGCCAACGTTTCGGTCATTCCAAGACGGCTTGTAGAGGGACACAGACCTGTTCTAGATGTGCAACTGCTGGCCATCAAGCTAATGATTGCACTGCAGACCCACAATGTGTAAATTATAAACAACCACATCAATCTGACTCCCGAGATTGTCCACAATGGAAATTAGAAAAGAAAATCCAAGAACTTAAAATAAAGAAAAACATACCACACTTTGTAGATAAAAAGCTGTTGACACCTGAACAAAGACCACTTTCTTATAGCAATGCAGTGAAATCTGTAACTTCCTGAAGTACAATGACTGACGAAAGCATTACAAAAATAATTTGCCCCCCATTATCTAAATTAAAACCGATAGTTAAGAATTCCCCACTCAAAAATACTTCTGCATCCATTGAAACTGGGAAATCTAAACCAAGCACCAAGCAGAAAGTTGAGACTAAGAAAGCAAACAAAAAATCTGACCAAATTAAACAAGCTAAAGAAACAAAAGCCGATAAGCGTACTAGAATTTTAACAGAGCGTAGAGCCCAAACGAAGTCTTCAACAAAACATTCCTTAACACAGGAAGACTTCTTAAAAGAACAGAAAAAATTAAAGACAAAGACTCGGACAGTAATCCTCTCTTCAGTGTTCACTTGTCTGACGAAGAAATGTCCTGTAGTGACTCGAACGAATCGGTATCCTCTAAGAAACTATAAAGCAGTTTTTTCCCTCCATTTAATGGCAGACTTTCTTTCCTGGAATTGTAGTGGACTAAAAAATAAAATTTCAGACATAAAAGATCTCATCAATACCTATGCACCAGTTTATGTCGCTTTACAGGAGACGCATCTGAAACCGGGCGACAACATCCATGTTTCAAACTACACTGCTTATTACAAAAATCATATAAATGATAGAGCTACAGGTGGAGTTGCACTGCTTGTTGCAAGCGGCCACCCGTCCACTCCGTTGAATTTAAACACAAATTTACAGGCTATTGCTGTTCGAATACATATAAAATCCCTGATAACCATATGTAATTTATATTTACCTCCTAATGAATACATCAATCAAACCGATTTAAATTCTTTAATACAACAACTTCCTTCTCCGTTTCTTATCATCGGAGATTTTAATGGCCATAGCCTCATTTGGGAAAATTCTGACACCAATGCAAGAGGTTTACAGATTAAAAAGCTTTTACAGGGTCACAATATATGCCTTCTAAATACAGATGAACTAACCTATTTCCACCAGCCTACAAAATCCTTCCATGCAATAGACCTTGCCATTTGTTCTCCATCAATCTTAAGGTTTCTTAATCTGACTGTAGACAAATATCTCCACAACAGTGACCATTTTCCTCTGATTATAACTGACAATAGTCATAACCATCATAATTATTATTAACCATCTAGATATATATTCACAGCAGCTGACTGGAATACATTCTCTTTTCTTTCAAAAATAAGTAAAAATATGGTAAAAAATTGTTCTATTGATCAAGCATTAGACTTAATTACCCAAACTCTAATCCATGCTGCAAATGCGTCCATCCCGCAGACTAAATGCATTCGGAAGAAGTAAAGTAAACCATGGTGGAATAGTGACTGTCAACAAGCCCGTAAGAAACAGAGGAAAGCATGGAACAACTTTCAAAGTTATCCCACAACCGAAAATTTAATTGCATACAAAAGAGCCAAAGCAGAGTCTCGACGTATTCAACGATATAGTCGTTGAATGCGGTGGCAAAAATTTGTTTCAGCCTTAAAAGTTCCTATTTCAAGCCGAGAACTTTGGCAAAAAGTTAAAAAAGCTACAGGCACTCCTTTTTCTAATACTGTGTCAATATTAAATGTTAATAATCAGATTATATCAAATTTAAAAGATATAGCAAATACAATAGCGTTTACTTTAGCAAGTACATCCTCCAGTGAAAATTATAATTCACATTTTTTAAATTTCAAAAAACTTTCTGATAACAAAAAATTGAATTTTGAGTCCCAATCTGATTTACCTTACAATAGTAATTTTACATTTCAAGAACTTAAGTTTGCTTTATCAAATGTTCATAAATCTTCTCCTGGCCCAGATAACATCAGCTATGCAATGATCCAGCATCTAACTTACGAATCGCAGGAAAACTTGTTGTGTCTCTTTAATCGAATTTGGAAGGAACAATATTTTCCGACTTCTTGGCAACAGGCAATAATTATTCCTATCTTAAAGCCCAATAAAGATCCCACGAATCCTTTGAACTATCGCCCAATAGCTTTAACAAACTGTCTGTGCAAAGTCTTAGAAAAAATGATTAACCGACGACTTATATACTTTTTGGAAACAAACAAAATTCTTAGTCAATTCCAAAGTGGCTTTAGAAAAGGAAGATCAACTTTAGATAATATTTTAAGTTTAGAAAATGATATTCGTTCTGCTTTTTTACAGAGGAAACACTTGGCGGCCATCTTTTTCGATATCGAAAAAGCCTACGAAAGCCTGAAAGATCTCTACGACTTTAATCTACGAGGAAACTTACCAATTTTTATTCAAAATTTTTTACGATTGAGACATTTTAAAGTTAAACTAGGACATGAATTTTCTGATATTTTCACCCAAGAAGAAGGTGTCCCAATCAGGGCAGTGTTTTAAGTGTCACACTTTTCATTATAAAGATTAATAGCATGTTAAACCAGCTTCCACCATATGTCAAAGGATACCTTTATGTAGACGACCAATACATTTCTTGTATGGGAAATCATATGTGTTTTATAGAGAGACAACTGCAAACGGCTGTGAACAAAATTAAACAATGGTCAGATTTAAATGGTTTCACTTTCTCAACGGCAAAAATAGCGGGAGTACATTTTTGTCGGAAGTAAAATCTTCATCCAGACCTTGAAATTATTCTATATGATCAAAAAATTCCTTTTCTAAATGAAATTCGTTTCTTAGGAATCACTTTGGGCAAAAAGCTGACGTTTCAATCCCACCTAACTTTTTTACGAAAAAAATGTGAGAGGGCTTTAAATATCTTGAAAGTTCTTTCTAATACATCTTGGGAAGCTGACAGAACTTCATTGCTGAGAATTTATAGAGCTACCATCCTTTCAAAAATAGATTATGGGTGCGCAATCTATGGCTCAGCTAGGAAAAGCATACTGAAAAAAATTGACCCTGTTCACCATGCAGCTCTTAGAATATGTTCTGGAACTTTCCGCACCTCTCCAGTTAAAAGCTTATATGTTGAGTGTTACGAACCAGATTTACACCTTAGAAGACAAATGCTTTCCTTACATTATTATTTTAGAATTCAGTCTCATCCTTGCCATCGATATTACGATTTTAAACTTCGACCTTTTCTCCTTCGTTTACAAGAAGCTAGAAAGAACTTTGAACCTATATTTTTAACCAGGGTGCGCACTATTTTATCAGAACTCAATATGAACCATCTAGAATTATCCCCACATCCATTTAACAGTATCCCCCCATGGAGAATCCATACATTTTATTTTCTTAACCCTTTTGAAAACTTTAACAAATCGGACACAGCAGATATTGTTTCTCAAAGATTGTTCCTCGAACACAGGTCTTATTATCAGTCTTTCATTCCTGTTAACACTGATGGATCAAATGAGGATCTACCCATGCCTCATTTGCTGTGGTTTTTCCAGATAAAATGTCATGTTTTCAACTTCCTTCATGCTGCTCCATTTTTACTGCTGAGACCACTGCAGTTTTGCATGTTTTATTAGAAATTTTAAATAGACGTAGTGGAAGCTGTATTATTTACATTGATTCTTTAAGTGTTTTACAGTCTTTAAAATTGCCCCGAAATCATGCTCATCCAAATATTTTAAAGATTTTAGACTGATTTATAAGATTATCTCTCGTGCCTTACAATTTCATTCTGTTGGATACCATCTCATGTGGGAATGAGCAAGCTGATAAGAGTGCCAAATCCGCAACTCTTTTTTTAGAAACACCCATACCTGCGTGCGATTTGAAGAAACAGGCAAAAATCTGTCTTTACAAAAACTGGCAAACACAGTGGGATTCAGAAACTCTAAACAAACTTCATACTTGCAAGCCTACCATAGAAAACTGGCCTTCTTTGAATTATCGAAAACATGGCACAGTTTTAACTCGTCTGAGAATTGGTCACACTAGATTCACACATAGACATCTGTTATTAAATGATCAATTGCCAACATGCCCACATTGTGACTGTGGAATAACAGTTTATCATATCCTCGTTGAATGCCCTTATTTAAATGCTGAGAGCTTATTTTACTTCAAAACAATAGCGGTGACTGCCCTTGTTGCTTGGTAGAGATCCACATGAGAACCTTTTTGTCTTTTTAAAATTTATAGGTTTTTATTCCTTAATTTGAACTTACCATTTTGGCTTCGTTTTGACTTTTTGTAATTTATCATCGTTTTATCAATGATTTTTATATCACTTTTATAGAAACTGTTTTTATTTAACTTTGAATTAGAAATAAACTTGTTTGGCGCAGTATAACCTTCTTACTGGTTCTTGTGCCATAAAACATCAAACCAAACCAAATCATGCAAACAGGACAAACATACCGAGAACTAATTAAACCATCATGCATACACCTCTGAATAACTACCATCTTACCCTTTTGCTCCAATTAAAAAAAAAAACGCATACTAAATTTTCCAGACATTCCACTTTGAAGAGATGAAAAATAACGACCACCAGAACAGAATCAAGGAAACAACTAACAGTAAAAGAATAATGACGGTTACCATTTGAATATCCCCCCCCCATAGCTACCCTCACAATTTAAAAAAGAACGAATAAAATGTCACTTGAGAAAGTAACGGTAAAAATTTTTAGTCTTTAACCCAACAGTAACATCAATGAAAAAACATGGGAACCAGAAGTAGTCCTTCTTATGGTTACCACCACGGAAAGCCTTTTCAGTATGTGATTGATTTTCCTTCAATTTGTGACATCGATGGCATGTTTGTGCTGTTCATTGTTAAGGCTATCTTATAACGATCTATCTTATACCCGAGGTTATTTGAAGCAGCGGTTCGCTTATTCATTTGCCAAAGGGAGGACGAATCTTTGCGATTTTAGTATTTACGCTGCCCATTTTTCCTGACCTTCTCGAGGCATATTTTCATATTTACTTTATATATTGCTGCTATATCAAACCAAATTGTACAAATTAACACGAAAATGAAGTGAAAAATTAGAATACGTATAATTTTAAGATTCTGTAAGAAAAAAAAAAAAATCACGGTATCTTCAAAATTTGGAAAAGCTCAAATAGATGCATTTGTTCATTTTTATTTTTTATATATATTTAACTGCTTAGCCCGAGTACCACACATGCATCGATTTATCGAATTTTGATAGTTGTAAACAAAAAATAAACCATTCATAACGATTATAATTCAATATTAAAATGACTTCGAATACATAGATAAGTCAAGTATTCAATGGATTTCCATTTGAATCAAAATAAGAAGATATTCCCAAAATAAAAGGATATTAAAATAAAGTAAATAATAAATTAAAATAAATAAAAGGATATTATTAGATAGTAAAGAAAATAAAACAGTTAAGTGGTTAAGAAATTTATGTATAAGGATTAAGCAAATTATTTCTTCTAGGAAGTACATCTTGCTCCATATTTATAAGAAATGACTCCCTTTATTAACTATTACTCAAGCAAGCAAAGTTACTTTTCATTACAGAATAATGTATCTGTAAGAAAAAGTTACGCATAAGAAAACAAGTGTTTATTCATTCATTTATCTTTTTACTCCTTTTGCATGTACCGATATCTAGTTTTCTGTTAAGATTCCAGAGTTTTCATTCAGAATTTGACGTCAATTTACAATTGTGAATCGAGACCCTATACCAAATTTCATTTATGTAGTTTTTTTACGGCGCTTTTCAGTTATCCTATTCAAAACGTGAACAAATAGACGGACAGACAGTCAATGCTTTGACGAATTTTGTGCAAAGTTTTATGCACCTCCGCCATTCCGGCGAAAAACTATATGCCCGATTTCATCCATTTAATTCTTTGCATTTTTGAGTTTTGCGATTGGATTTCATTCAGAATTCAACTTAAAACTTTTGTCCGTTCACGATTCTGATAAAAAGATCATTCAATTCCATCTTGCCAATTAACTGTGCTTTCCTGCTGACGAAAGTGGACTTTCGGACCCGGGAATGTCCGCGGCGGTCGAAACGTGAGCGCGAATACGCGCGATCACTACACAAAGATTTGAATTGAATCTGGATTTGCAGAATTTTCAGCTTGAGCTCTATTTGGACACAACACTTAGCAAGCAGTAGCTTAACATTTTGCACTTGGAAAGGTACAGAATTATTCAACTGACACAAGGACTTCTTTGCATCTTAGAACAATAAATATATATAATCGTTACAAGTGGAATTTCCTCGATAAATTCCTCCACATCTTCTTACCACTCTTTAAAAATGAAAATCGGGAAATGATCACTGCTTGAAATGGTGTACGAGAGCAAATATGAGAATTCGAAGGGTTAATATACATATCTGAATTATTTTTCCATTATGATCACCCATATATGTATATGAACTATTTGGAAGTATCTGCTATTTGAGCAACAAGTGGTTTCTTGTTATAATATCTTGGCTCATTGCGGATACTTTCATTCATCAAAAATGAAAGATCAACTTCTCATTAACTATTAAATTTAAAACATTGTTGAATTTTAAAAAAATTCTAGAATCGTATAGTAGGAAGTGTTTGTATATTCAATTTGAATGAAGCAACAGACGCGAGAACAAAGCTGAATCATTTTGACAATTCAAATTCTTTATTTAAAAAAAAAAAAAAAAAAAAAAAAAAAAAAACTATGATTTACAAGAATACTATAGAACACTTTTTCAATTATCGCATATTTAACAACATTGTTGCAAAATATTTAATTTTATTGATTAAAATTGTTGGACACGAATATCGAAGTACAGAATGATATTTAAGTCTTCATTCAAATTAAAATAGCAATGAACCTAAAAAGATGTTCTTTTTATTCTCATATGAACAGAAATAAAGACAAAATGTCCATCCACTTATAAGGTATTTATTTTAACTCACAAGTAGAATGTTCAAATAATTCCTCTAAATTTTCGTCGTTTAGAAAAGTTTCACATAAAATCAGAAAGGCGAGCTCTACAGTTTGCGTCACTACTTGGAAATTAAGGTTGGATTTATGAAATTTCTACATCTAAGGGAATTCATGAAATTTCAAAATTATTTGAAGAATGTCAACAGGAATGTCACAAGGAAGAAAAAAAAAATCGCAACCTGGGCGATGTTATTTCGATTTTTAAATGGAGTTCCGATACATAAAACTATTCAACCTCCTATTCTGTGATCCAAATCGTGGTAGTGATTTTTTTTTTCTCGAGTAATTCGAAAAATATTTTAAACTTGATTTTGATGACATTAACTTATTTCACTGCAGGTTCGACTTACACGTCGAACATCTACTTGCCTTCAGGCTTGGCTTTCATGCCAGCCTGCGACTTTTCCGCCGATTTGGCATCCCCGTAAGCCACCAGAAGCTGGTCATATCCACCGCGAGCTAGATCTCGATATACAATTTCGATATATTTATCGGCCTCCAGGTTCGTTACGCATTTTGCACTTCCTTCCGTCACTGGCACTACCACCAAAGAATCTGGTATTTCATGCTCTTTTTTCCCTTTAGGCACCTTTATTTTTAATTTGTAATCAGCAGAAAATGAGGCAGTAATAGCATTAATATCGCAGTTATAAGGCACCATATATTGACGAAATAACTCTCTAGATACTAAACCGTACTGATCTCTCTTTTCTTCCTGTTTGCCATGAACTTCAACAAATCTGCCCAGCGTACACACTTTGAGCTCCTGTGGCTCGAAATCATCAAGATCAAGAGAAACTTGGAACCCATCTTCGTCTATTTTCACTTCAGATATACCAGATGCTTTCACACTGGCAGGCATTCGAGGACGGATCTTGAACCCTTTGTATTCGTGAATATCGGAATTTGACAAATCTTTATGACATAAAACAGTAGCAAATTTCTGATTTAAGATTTGTTTGGGGTAATTCATCGATTGCCACCAATCTTGGCCTATGAAAGTTTGGCATAAATCAAGTTTCCGAGACATTATTAATCAAACACAAGGATTTCAATAACTGGTAGACGTTTTACTGACCAGAAACAGATGGTCACTCAGCAACAAAGCTGAAGAAAAAAAAATGTAAAAAGAACGGTATTTATAGAGAAGATTCCGATGCGTTGCACAGTTTGCTCCCACTGTCGGCACAAAATGTTACTATTTTAATTGTTTAGCATGAAAAAAAAGAATATAGTAGCAAAAGAAAATAGCGGTTGCCGTAAAATTGTTTACTTATATTCAAAAAGGAATTGAATTCACATTACACGATAACAAACGGATAGTTATTTTCAAAACAATTTGAAATAAAATCGAGAGAGGGCATGGATTTGAAGTGCTTTTTGTAGGGTCTTTTCCACTTTAGTCATTAGGGCTTGGAGTCTTCTTAAAATGAAATCTAAAAGCAGTGCAATTCTTGAACATATTAGAAACACAGTTGTAGAGTATTTCCTTCAAAGCGATTACCAGACAGCTAATTATTCGTTTTTAAACAATGCTCTGAATGTATAAAATATATACACTCAAATCTTTCAGTACAATATGCATTTTGTTCAGCAATAAGAGATTCAGTATTTTCTTTTTTTAGTAATAAAAAAATAAATTTTTTACAGATTTTAACCCAAATATCGAGTTAAAGGAATATTTTTATTACTTATTTCAATTTAAAAAATAATCTATTTGGAATAACAAAATAATTTCTGTTATGTTTCTAAATAACAAGCTTTGCTTTATCTAATTTAAA
This sequence comes from Argiope bruennichi, assembly GCF_947563725.1. Lineage (NCBI taxonomy): Eukaryota > Metazoa > Arthropoda > Arachnida > Araneae > Araneidae > Argiope > Argiope bruennichi. The sequence goes on along the minus strand of NC_079151.1, from coordinate 4,428,020 downwards.
CTGAATAATTTTGAAAATATTTTCTTCTTCTTTCACAAATGATGATGCTCTGAAGTTCCAAAAAATAAACTCAATTTAAATTTCAGCTTAAATTGCAAAACTTATATATAAAATTGCGAATTTTTCATCTAATATTCTTGGAAAAATAGGAATTGCTTGTGTTATTGAAAGAAGCAGGAATCTTCAGCATGCGTTGTGTATTTGACCAGACGTCCACATTATAATATCTTCAGATCTTGGCATATTATCAATTGAATTTTGAGGTTATGCAAATTAAAAGTAAATAAAAAAAAAGTATATACTTTTTATCAGTGACTCTAGCAGATAATCTAATGTCCATGGTCACTTTCCAGCTTCTTTCAGTGTAGAGGTTAAGTTAATTTCTGGTTTTATTTCAAACCGGCTCGAATCCAGTCCCTTTTCCCATTAATTCTAATACGGAGTTTTTTGGTCCATGTACCTGTTAAGTGATTCATTTTTTCTGGAGTGCTCCTTAACCATGATTTAGAGCTACTAGATGAAATGCATCCCTCGTGCCTTTTTTCAATTCCTTCACACTCTCCCTATGTGTGTTTGTTTATATATCTTGTTCGAATTTTCAATCGTTAATAAAATACTTTTTATTCATCCACTCAAGTTCAAATACATTTTTTTTAAACTTATAGTGGAGGACACTTGATGTTAATACAGTTTTTTCAACTATTAACTCATTAATTATTAAATTTAATTAATTTTTAATACTTTAAATACAGTTAAAGTAGTTTGTAATGAAGATTGAAATCAATAGGTAGTAGCTCAATCGGTAAAATGCAAGGATTTCAGTATTTTTCACGTGGAGGTGAAGAATGCGATCTCAATTCTTACAAAAATCAATGTTTTTTTTTTATACTTAATAATTTTTTTGATATTTATTTAATAAATAGTAATTAAAATAAAATTTTTCTTTGTTGACCTAAGTAGGAATTTTTTTTATATCACTTGTTTTTTTCTCTCTTTAACATGAACAGGAACCAGTTCACTGTCACAATGTAGCACATTTTGTATTTAGGAGCATGACGCATTTTTTTTTTTTCTTAAATCAACTGCGTCCAAAATTTGTCATAGATTTATAACTTTGGTGGGAGGATCGTATGCTGCATTTCATTTATGCAAGTAAAATTTTTCGAAAAACTTTTGTACTTTTTATATGGAAAAATAAAATAAAAACCCAGGGAAATTTATCCCCTCGACTTTTTAATATCCTTATACAATAAGGCCTGCAGTATGTTAGAAAAAAGGTAATTTTTATATCAGAACTGTATCTATGCAAATATTTAATTTTGGATTTAATCAGTGAGCTTAAGAAATATGCTCATTTATCGGCGGAATTAGAATTGGAAAAGTTCAGAAAATACTTAAAGAAATCAAATACTCATGTCGGATTGATATTCCATTGTTATTCATAACACACTTCCCTTCAGTTTAAGTCTCGGATTTTTGTCCCTATTTTAAGTAGCACGATGCTCGCTTGTCAGGATATTCAATTGGTTTTCATCCTATATTTAGAGTCGTACGGTGCCATTAAATGCCCTCTGTCGGTGAATTAATAAACTTGCGAAACAGTGCTTTGCTTAATTTATTTAACTTTTCAGTTTTTCGACCAAAGCGCCATTTTAATTTTCTAACACGGGAGCATTCAGCAGTCATACAATATGTTCACTCTCTGAATGTCGTCTTCTGATAGTCCCTTCTTGTGATAGACTTCTGGCATGTGTCTTCCGTCCAAGGCTTCCATCGTCTTGAGGTCTGGATCCTTGCTGAATGCATGACTACCATACAACATCACTGACTCAAAGTCGAAATCTGTGATGAGGCGCTCTTCGTGGGGCATCAGGGGCTCGAAGGAATCTTCAAAACCTGGAAACGAAGTTTCAAATTTCACTTTTATGTCTATAAAATTCACAATGATAAACTAATACCACAAAGTTGTACTTAAAGTAAATAATGCATATATGTATATATTTTAAACAATGCAGGATTTGTAGATATTTTCCTCCAGACAGATGGCGTCCCTCATTAGACATCGGCAAGTCATGTGATTCGCTTTTGAACTTGTATTAACTTATTAAATTACTCTAAACCTCGCAAGAGTATCTATAAATACCGGTCGTCCTTTTATATAATAGTTGGTACAAACAGAGACACAATCTTCTGTATATAAAATTGAATATTTATTTGAAGCCACGCCTCTTGAAGAATTCGAACGAAATTTTTTTTTAATATGTTCCTTAGCATCTAAAAGGATTGGCAATGTTATTAAATGATTTCGGAAAATATCAATGCACATTTTTTTTTCAACTCCATCTTAAAATTAATATATCTTTTTCATATCATTTTATTCATTCGTATAATTTTTCTCTGATATTCAATGTATTTTTTAAAGTGAATTCTCCTTTTCTGTTTAACTATTAAACCTTTCTCACTGTTTAATCACCAAAGTTAATATGCTGTCTTTGGACAGTTTAAACTTTTGCTTGATCCAGGAAAAATAAGGACTTTTTGATACGTGAGTACAGTAATTTGCGTTTAATCACTTTCTTTTAAAACTGTTGCAATATATATTACTGTTTTAATTAATTTTTATCATAATTTAGCAGCTTTAACTTTATAATGGGCCCAGTTGGCATATCGTATGTTTTATTAATGACTGCTTTTTAATGTGAGCTTGCAGTGGTACGTGCAAAATGGTTTTTTTTAGTATTCATTTATTTTGTTTCGTTGGCAACACAGTTGCAAAAAAAAAAAAAAAAAAAAAAAAAGATAGAATTTTATCTTCCTATTTATATGATTACTATTTGTGCTAATATTTTAAGTTTAAAGTCCGATATCACGCCAAAATTATGAAAAGTTTTCAAAAACTTTCTAAAAGGCCACTATTTTGGATGGTTACAAGATAATGGTATGACTTTAAAATTTCAGAAAAAAAGTGTTAAGATTTGCTGCGATTTGGTAATAGCGAGTATCGTAACCTTATGGTTCGTAGCCGAGTAACATGACCACTAGACAAAAGTGATCACTCCTGTCCAGGAGCTGTTATCTGGCTTATAAAGCTTCACCACAGATTATATTTCACAAAAACACTACAAATTAGCAAACGGACATTAAACTTAAAAATCTGGCCTTATTTTTATTTATTTTTTTGCTTGAAGTTTGAAAATGAAGTTAGATTAAAAATTATGTTTTAAGAATTTTTTTATTTGATATATTAAACAACTTTTGTTGCTTCTCAAGAACTAAGGGCAAGGCATAAGTAAGGTGGCAACAAGTTCATTGAATAAAATTTTATTTATCTTTATATATTTGTCCCATTTTATTGTGCTATTATATATTCCATCATATCGGTTCAAAATGATATATTTTAAATCATGTCAATGCACATTTCAATTTAGCTTCGCATTTTATGACTAAAAATGTTTCTATCATATTTTACTTTTTCTTTACATTTCTCTTATCTAGAATGAACTTCCCCCATTGATCGCTATTGTTGTCTCAAACGTAATTTTGATTCCAGCATGAACTTTGAAAGAATTAATGCGAAAATTAAATAAAGAAAATTATTTTCTCACGAAAGTATGTCCAGCGAAACTCATGCAAGTATTTTTCTAGATATTTGTGAAGGACAGTCATTCTCACATCTCAAATTATATGTTGTTTTATTTTCGCTTAATAAAACCGAAGGGCAGTCTTTTAAAGTTTCCGATTTTAATTTTACTTCTTTTCCGATGTTCAAGCTCTAAAATGTAAACTCCGAGCTTTCTTTACATGCATGCGTTAAGAAGAGATATTGAAAATGACATATATTGGAAAAGTTTAGGATAATAATTAATTAGGGTTAATAATTAGAAACGAAGGTCCTGAAACTTCTTAAGAGGTTGCAAATAAGAACTCAAAAATTGTATGATGCGCTAATATATATAATTTACCGTTATTTTCCTAAATATCGAACCAATGAAAAAAAAGACAGATCCGAGGGTATAATAATGCATATTTAAAATGCTAAGAAGAATGAGTGAACCAATCGACACGTCGAACCATCCGGTTCGATTTCACCAGTTTTTGTCTCATAACCTCTAGATATGCATTAAAGGATCATTTGACTTCTTTCGCAGCCCATTTTCTAGAGAATGAAATAAAAAAAGTATCGCTATGCCTTCTCTATGAGGAAAACATGCGACAAAATTTCTCAGCCACAACTATAGAATCGATTCCCAGAAGTCTGCTTTCGTATGAAAGCTCATGCCATGCAGATACATTATCTGTGATCATCCACAATCTTTTACATTACGGCGTATGTTTCAAAATAAAACTGTGATAGTGTTCTCAACGTCAAATACTGGGCCGATTTCTTCAATTTTCCTCAATAATTTGCGATTTATCTACTTTGAAGACAGTTAACCATTCAGATTGTCCTATCCTTATTTTGTAAGCATAATTCAAAATAATAATTTTATTTTACTCATATTATTGTGACTATACTTTTGTTCTATAAGATATAACGCATTAAAATTAACTAACATGACTAAATAAATTTTGTTAATACTAGCCTTATTGACGACGGCTTAATGTTATTAATATAGTCACAGCGATCAACTTTGAAGAACTGGATTTTATCAAAACAAAAGAAAGCACTGTTTTAAATGATAAAGCATTTTACATGGCTGCAAAGTTGCGAAATATGCCCTGTTGCAACCGCTGTTTTAGTGTGCCATGTCGCCCGAAAATAAAAACGGAGATAACCTATCTAGGGTTTTGACCTATGAGTTTTCATGTGAAATAAAAATTGTCAAAATCGATACATTAGATATTAAATTAAATGCTTATACACTGAAGTTGGGATTTTGAGATTTTTCCTGAAAATGGACGGTGATTGAGAAAACTACTATTGATATACATTGAGCAATTGACTTTCATATGATATGAAAACTAATAAAAGTGACAACGTTGATTTTGGCTAAAGCACTGGCTCTTTGGTTTTGTCAATCATTTTAAATATAAAGAGTTCAGGTGAACAGTTAGTCGCTGAAGGCGGCTAGTAAATAAATAAAAACATAAGCAACTTCAAAAGTAATAAAGTAATTCATCGATATGATTTTAAGTTAAAAATACCTTAACTAAATCAACTTGAAGAATGGCTTAGTCGTAGTATTGCTCCATTGGAGAGAGAGAGAGGGAGAATGTGTGTGGTAGTGGTTGAACCTTATTGGAATGTTTAAATGATTATTTTATTTTTGTTTAACATCGTTCTGCAAATAAAAAAAAAATTGTGGTCTAAAGTGAATGTACGTTAAAGAAATACTCCCAGATACCAATTCACGGTTAATATTCTTTCTATATTAATATAACGAAAAGTAGTATTCTTTAAATAAAAAATATGGAAGCTGCAATTAAACTAGGAAAATCTCGAGACACTGATCCGGATCCTGCAAGTAAATTAAAATTTCAATCATATTTAATACACATGGTTCCCTTTCTATTCATGATTCAGTGGCATAGTGGGCAACAGGTGTCCGGGGCATGATATAATTTTTCTGTTTAGTAGTTTCTTTTTTCTATATTTTTTGCTACATTCATGATATTTAATTTAAAAACATACCATAAATGAAACGATGTTTTATCTAATGGCACCCAATAAGACTCTCATCTGGGCGCGTGTACTTTCTTACCACTCCTCCTCCACAAGCTACGCTACTGTCACGATTCATTGATGAGCCATTGTTATATACTTGCATTCTAAAAAAATATTCTAAATAAAGTGGATAGTTATATTTTATATTTGAGTTAAAAATTGATATATCAATATTTTTGTTATTTTTTAGTTAATGAGTTTTAATTTAAAAATATCACGAAATCTAAATTCCTCGGAATTCCTGTATGAAGGCAAGCGACGTGGCCTTCATACAGATCCAGAGCTCCGACTGAATGAGTCGGTCATTTCCACACTTAGTGAGAAAAAGTTTTTGGGCGTGATATTAGATAACAAATTAACATTTCGCTCTCATATTCAAAACTTGAAAAGAAAATGCCGTCAAACGCTAAATATTACAAAAGTCCTATCAAACACCTCTTGGGGAGTCTCTTTGAGGAAGATATATAAATCACTGATACGCTCAGAGCTTGACTACGGGGCACCAATTTATGGCTCAGCTGCCAAATCTACCTTGAAATTGTTAGACTCAGTGCGTAATCAAGGACTTCGTATAGTTACAGGAGCTTTTAGAATATTGCCAATTCAAAGTTTACAAGTTATAAGTGGTGAGCCCTCCTTGGAACTCAGGCGGAAACGACTTTGCTTATCCTACTTTTATAAAATTAAACGTGTCGAATACCACCCACTATGCAACAAGGTTCTCAATCCTATATATGGATCGTTAATCTCTAGAAGATTGTCTTTTACACCAACTTTTGGATTCCGTATAGGAAAGATTACTGTATTATTATATACATTCAAAACTGAAGACTTCCGGATTGTTGTAAATATTAGTGGTCCACCTCCATGGCAGGAGTCGTCTTTCAGTTTTGTAGATGATTTTATGCACTTCCTGAAACCATCAATATCAGACGTGATGTTTCAGAAATTTTTTTATGAACACAGACAACAGTATCATTCTTTTCAACCTGTTTATACAGATGGTTCGAAATGTGGTAATAATGTTGGCTCAGCAGCAGTTTTTCGTAATGTAGTAATATCCAAAAGACTTCACCCTTTCTATTCTGTTTTTACATCCGAACTTTATGCAATACATCTAAGGTTTCAAAAAATTGCAACCTTATCCCCCTCTAAATTTATTATATATACTGACTCTAAAAGTAGTATTGCAGCTTTTAAGAATATATCATCGGAAAATCACCCCTTAGTTCTAAATAGTTTGCACATATATAATTCGCTAAAAAATAATTTCGCAATTAAATTCTCTTGGATTCCTGCGCATGTTGGAATTTGGGGAAATGGAAAAGCTGACAAGGCAGCAAAAAGCTCAACCTGCTGAAGGAAAATTTTGTTCCATTATCCGATGCATTACAAGCAATAAAAATAATTCAAAGTAAATTCTGGCGAGCTACAAGGGAAAAGCTATCTACAAATAAACGTTTTCAAATACAGCCATCTGTCAAGGGTTTCAAAAGTAAAATTCTAACTAGAAAGAAAGATGTCATTATCACGAGACTTCGAATAGGCCACACCTATTTGATCCAAAAACATCTTTTGCACTCTGATTATGCACCACTTTGTGATAAAGGCAATTGTGTTTTAACGGTTAAGCATATTCTGTGTGAATGCCAAGTTTTTAGTACACAACGACAAGTCCATTTTATAGCAACTGTTTTCAACTTAAATGACATTTTAGGAGATAACCCTCATCCAAATATTTTTACTTTTTAAAAAGATATTCAAATTTTACATCAGATTTAATTGTATCTTTTTTCTTAAATGCTTTAATTTTTAACTCGAAAGCCATGGTTAACAAATGTTTGGCGCAGAATGATCAAATCTGGTCCCTGCGCTATAAAAACCAACTAACTAACTAAATTCCTCGGCCCTGTTCCTTTCTCTAGCATTTAGTAAAATGTTCTCGACAATATTTTAAACATTACAAGGCGACATTTTTCATATATATAAGAGTGGGAAAAAAAGTTCTACTCTTCTATAATTAAAATGTCCGAGTTACGAAGTTTTGAAATGCTTGCTTTTGATCCAATCAAAGGCCGCTTTAAGAAAGCGCCACGAAACTGACTGATGGATCCGGGTCTTGAAATCGTCAAAACAGTGACATTGAAAGCTTAATGAATCATTTCGAGAAAACAAGGGAACATCTCTTGTTTATAAAAATAAGTTAAGTATACTTTGCTAAACAATAGCAGGAGTTTTTATAAAAATTTTGAGCGATACAATGACCATTCAAATCATCTTTCGTATTATCTTTAAAAATGAGATAATATTGGAGCTTCATTAGAGAGAACACGAAGTAAGCTTTTAACTGCTGTTCAGTTATGACATTCGTCGGGGTTTAATGGCATGGTTTTCGGCATTCTCAGATTTTCTTCTGACCGTCTTTTCGATTCTAAGAAATTTTTGCCGCACGCATTAATAAAAGTATGTTTAAAAAATCATTTCATCCGCTTCACTTTTTACCTTCATTATCTTCGAAACTCGGCTTTATAAACACCACGGATTCTGGCATTTCATTATTTTTTCCCTCATTTATTATCCAACGGCACTTTCAGTATCATAGTTAAAATCAATCGCTTCACTGGATCGCAGGGAATCGGACGGCATTCTGAAATATTATGCTGGCATCGAGCAGAAACCAGCGTAGGAAATTTTAAAACTCGGTCCAATAAGTAATGAATAGAAGGCTAGTTGCAAATTTCTGTTACAAGTCAAGTAAAAAAAAGAAAGGAAAAGATGATAATCAAAAAACAGTCAAGCAAGAAGAAACGTAATGGATTCATTCTGGGGTTGCTTAGGGTGCGCCTATTAACCGACATAATCCAAAGAACCTTCTGACCAGAATATCATATCAGTCATTATGACAGCCAAATGTTTGTTGACAAAGAAAGAGCAATTGAATTCAAATATTGCATACTATTTCGTTTTGGAATGTATGGAAATAAATATTTTTACTATCTTTCTACTTTTGCAGACAGATGAATTTTTCTCGAGCTCAAACCAGGAAAAAGTCATTTACCGACGTCAATATTTTCCCAGTGCACGGTTAAATAGTCATCTCTGTCCGACCTATTGTGTTCGTGCTCAAATCCGACGGCGTGCAGAAGTTCGTGAACGACGGTTCCTATATCGTGGCAGCCCAGACCCAGAGACACCGACTGCTCTCCGCCGATCCGACCCCAGTGAGCATAGCACCTGGAAAGAAATATATTTCATTTGATATCTATTTTATAACTAGCCGCCTTTGGCGACCAGCTGGTTTGCTAGTTTTAATGTTCGTTAAATTTTTCAATTAAATATTTTATGCAACTGGTCTTTTAATAGCTTCTTCATCAAAATATTTTTAAGCTTCAAATTTTGATAGTCATATAATTCACTCATACTATTATAAAGACCTTAAGTTGTAATGCGCTATGTATATCTCTATTTTCTGTCAGCTCTCGTAAAATTTCAACTTTAAATTAAAGTGTAAAAGAATAAACTGCAATGAATATAAAAAAATCTTTAATACTGAAACCAAGCATTTTTTTTTTAATATGAGCACTGAAAACACAGTCCTTCACATTTAAGTCCTATGTTCTGTTATTAAGTCTTACAGAATAATTTACACAATTTATGTAATAATTGTAAAAAAAAAAAAAAAAATTGTTCAACAGAAATTTCTCAGATTCATCATAAAATTCAGTTTTTAGTTTTACTTTCAAAAGGATTTAAATGGCTGAATAACAATATTATATTTTGTTTCGATTTACAAATATAATCAAAAATTATGAAGTCTAAATTTCATATAATCCTTTGGTCCTAAGGAATCATATTCTGAGAAATATTCTTGATACTTCAATTTTTAAATAAGTAAATGAACGTTTCTATCTTCTGATATTAAATCTGATTGATTTATGAAGTTGAATAAAATAGTTTAGAACTATAAACATTTTCATAATCTTGGGCCAATCAGTCTTGAGAAACCCTGGACACTGATTGGGGTATTATATTTGAGATGGTTCTAAATGCACAGTGCTAAGCATACGGACGATCTCTGCACACGTGCAAGACATCCACGCTTAAAAGTTCAATTAAATTTATAGATATTATGAGATCAAATTTTATTTTTAGACACATGAAAATTTGTCGAATTCGTAGTATATGTAGAATAAGTATGGAGAAGAATAATTTTAACGCTCTCATCTCCAACCGGGCAGTTTGGGGTGCTTTGGAAATTTTCCTACAACCTCCAAGTCGGTCTGTTTCAAGCGCCTGCTTGCGTTTTAGGGTCCTTAAGTTGTAGGAGCGCCTACTGTACTAAGCATAAGCACTCCAGGATGTCCGTGTTATCCCCGACAATCGTGGCTTTTTCACAGTGGTTTCCCCAGTGCCTTTAGGCGGTAGGGTTGGGGGGGGGATTCACGAAATAGGTTGTTTGCACATATTTTGTGTTTTGATAGGGTTTTAAGTTTCCATTTCCACGTGTTGTTATCTCAAAATTAAAAAAAAAATTATGGCTATTTATAAAAGAAATTTTCCACTGAAGTTCTCCGTTAACGATGAATGATATGCGAGGATGTCGGCACCTTGTTTTCTTTTCGGGTAAGCATCAGAAGCTCGTTCCAGTGTTAATACTATTGTAATGATATAAAGGCAAATTATTGCATTGACTCTGCGGCCTATTCACTTCGCAATTTTCTCACAAAATGTTTAGCGACACTTGTTACTGTGGAAGGAAGTCGTTTCATATTTCTAGCGTCTTATTCTGACATCAAAAGATCGTCGGAATTTTTCATGCCGAGTATAAATTACAAATAGCATTAATAGAGGCTGAAGAATTCAAGAAAATTTTATTATATCTTATTACATCTTTACATCATGTATTATTACATCTTTAGATTTTAGAATTTATTGTTGTAAGAAATTGTGAAGAAGCATCCAATAAAAAGCCTTTTAAAATTTTCTCGGTTTTTGTGAAGGAAAATTCTTTTTGTAAGTGAATGGTGCTGCATGCCACCACGTTTGTATAACTGGAACTGTGACGTTGCTGCGTGACATCATTATGTACATATAAATAGAGTGAAGCAATCACGAATATATGCTAGGCGGCTGTTCTGGAAAAACATGTTCTAATTTACTAGTTGAAGACTGAATTATTTCCAACAGCACCCGGCATCTGGTAGATGCAGCTCGCAGAATTTAGATTTGCTTTTATCCGCTACATAGGTATATAAAATTTTATTTATACGAATTAACATTTTTGATTTATAAAAGAGAACTCTATTCTGAAGAATTCATCTTACCCATCCCCAAAGAAAACTCTTATATAGTCTCTTTCATTCGTTCGGGGCACAAACTTGATGCAGGTTTTGGAAGAAATGTGTTTCATACCGACTTTCAAAGCGTCCGTCATTATTGGAGCTGTAAAGAATATTTTGATTTCAGTTGTTTCCTTTTTTGTATACAAAAGAAACATTCTTTTGAAATGCAACAGATCATTTACTTGAAGAATACAGAATGCTATCTACAAAAATTAGATTCGAATGATATTAAGGTTGTTTCAGACAACTTTTAATATAAAATAAAATTTTAACCTTATCTTAACAAACGTATTCTTGAAATTTTTAGAAAGATCATGAAATGCAGTCAATAATCTTTGGCTGAAGGAAGTAAACAGATCTTGTTTCCAGGGTGGTATTGGGGTCTGGTACTGAGTTTCTTCTAGGCCTTTTAAGGGAATCATATATATATATATATATAATGTAAGCTTTGGCTTGCCAGTAATAATTCTTAAAATAATTTTTTAATTGTACTAGCTACATTTTCAGTATTAATAATTAACTTTTATAATCGCTCTATTATTCATTTTAAATATTTTTCAAACTGCTTAATCAATTGAATTAATATTTTTTGTTGATTGAAACGTTTTGAATTCAGTGAATTTATATTTTGTTACGTGTATGTAAATATCTATGTAAAATATCACTGAAATGAGTTGAAAATTTAAGAGTCATTAGCCTTTCTTAGCAAAACTGGCTTTCCAATAAATAATTGTTACTATCTGCAGAATATTCAAGAAAGTATACATTTCAGAAAGACAATTCATTGGATTCTGAATATTGAAATAGGGTAAAAAGTGCTAAAAACAAGAGAAATTTAATATTTAATTCTCCATCCTAGAAAAATGAATGCAACTTTCCCCGACGTTCTTATCTCACAGTCTATTGCGAGTCAATTTATCGTTTCTTTTTTAACCATTTAAAAGTTTTATAGGAATGACAAAAGGAACGTATTGAGAAAATTATTCAAAAAATATTTTAAATTAATATTTTTCATAGAACGGCTATGAGCAGTCATTCTGGTTACTCCTTTTAAATGGTCAAAAATTACATTTTCTTGAAGATTCGTTTCCAAAACAAGCTTTTATAATTTATTTTGTCATTTCATTATGTATTTTCATCCCATTCCCTTCTTTGGTATGTCCGTTAGAGGGAACTAACGTGAATGAAATGCGGTTTGGTTTTTCCTGTTTGAGCTTGAAAGCGATTTGTATGTGCCAAAGAGATCAAGTTTATTATTTTGTGAAGTTTGAGGTCATTTTAGCGATATAGCTCTTAGTGGTTATGCTCCTTCTAATGTTATGAAATGGTTCTAATAAGCTGTGTACTATATGTTCTTCAACAGTTTCATTAATGGATTTATTTCCTTTTTTTCCCCCTTTAAAAAAAACCATTCAACAAAAATTTTGACAGAACACCAGCTGCTAACTAAAATTTAACCCGGAATGTATGCAGCTTTTGAAGCTTCGTTATTTTTTTCCTAAGAACAGTCATTTATCTGCCATCGCAATACGATTTGAATTTTAACAAAGCTGTTATTTTAACAAAGTCCAAATTTCTGATGCACGAGCGCAGCCTATCTATTTGAAGTTCTTCCAACCTTTTTAGCAGACCGGGAGTGTAACGCTTTAAATATATTTCAAATGGAAGTTTTAATTATAAAAGCTATGTTTGTTTTCAGGATGTCCCAGAAAAGAGGAATGGGCCTTTATTTCCTAACTATTGCAATTAGACACATATTTCCAACTGTAAAGTTTTATCAGATAAAGTAACTAAATGTATGAGGATACTTTGGCTTCTATAAAGAGGTATAGTAAAATGTTAAAATGGGGGATAAAAATAAAAAAATACATTTTTATAAGGTTCCCTTGGCAAAAAAGTGCCAATGACTAAAAGGCTTTTCTTAAACACAAGGACATAAAGTTTCACGCTTCTGCCAGAAAACTTTGCTGAGATATTAAAAGGCAAATTTATAGATTTTGGCTATTTTTCTAAACTTCTGACAAGCGAGGCATTCATTTCATGTATATCAGCGGCGGTTGTTTCCTTAAAGCTTTCATGAGTATTTCATGCAAAAAGGTATTATTCCCTCACACACACACAAAAAAAGGAAGAAAGTGGAAAAAGCCTTGCACAGCATTGGCTCTCGATGAATACGAAATATTTACCGTTGGCGGGACTTTAGCATTTCTATTGAATCTATCGTGTGATCTTTGGTGATTTCCCTCGCATGCTGTGAATGATATTCGGAAACTGAATGTGTGTGTCCCAACCGATTGAAACCAAATTTAACACAGTCGCAGTCACAAAGATCCCATGTCCGACATATTTAAATCACTGCACTTTTGAGCTATCGTGGTTCCGAAAATGCAGACAGACCTTTTATTAGATTCTGCTCAAAATTTTATTGAGGTATACACTATAGATGTTAAATATATGTACCGAACTTTATTCGATTTGTCGTTAATATTTGAAATTCTTGTGTTCATTTATATTTGAACAGCCAAACAGACGGACCTTCTTCGAATGGATTTTGCTCCAATTGTGACAGAAATCTACATATTTGGTATAAAGACCATATACCAAATTTCTACGGTATAACTCAAATCGTTTTATTACAGACCGACTTAATGCCAAAAATGTGTTTCTCCAACTCAAGGAAAACTGAAATATGGAGATTCGTTGAACCTCAGGCTCGAATTTTTTGACGATCTCAGTATTTTCTCTATACTTCGCATATAAGAAAGTAAGAAGGGAATGAAAGAACATTTTATGTTTAGTTACAGAGGCTGCTTAGAGAGGGGTTTACCAGTGAGCTTTCAGTAAAAGACTTCGATAAAAAGATTTTAGCCTAGACTCATTCAAATTAGGCTGGTTTGAGTGTCGCAATCATTTCGTAATTGCATATGGACAAGCATATTTCCCCTCAATGTGGAAGAAGAATGTCGAACAGCTGATCACTGGGATAGGGTGATTCTTAAACCGGTTGTAGAAATTCCTGCATATAACCCTCCATTTAGTCAAATCCACAATATTCCCCACCTACCATGGCGCCGCATTCATTATAAAACGTAGCATTTTATTCTATAGAATTTGAATCTCCTTTGTATCATGCGGTGTAATATTCACTATGCATATTTAAAATATTGAATATCATGCTAATTTCACATGGCTTGCCCGTCTGGCCAACACTGAATATTTTGGTCAAATATTAGTTACAACAGGCAAATAATTTTTGTAATTATCCACAATGCATTTATTTTACTGATGTCACCGATGGCTGGGCATGGCGCTGAAATGCAGTCGATTCTTTTATGTTCTATATTGCATTAATTTCTTGCACCATTTTAGTAACGATGGTAAAATTGAATAATTTAAGGATATTGAACATTTGCTTAAACTATGTGTTTCTAGTCATCTTGACTTTGCCAGTGACCTTCTTGGCGCTACGGGCTAACTCAATGTTAGTCACCAGAATGAACCACAAAGCATTCAACGTGTTAAATGACCTATAATGTTGCATTTACCATGTGTCTGAAACTTCGTATTAATTGACTGTATTTGCATTTCGCATTCGAACGAACAATATCCTTTGTTATCAGTCTTTGATATATGTACTTACTGAAGAACTTGTCGATGACGTATGGTATTTCGGCTCCTGGCCATCTTTGACTGTCCAGGGGCACAGCACTCCGGTCCTGCAAAATAATTTCGTTTGTTTTACACACTTAACAAGATGTCAAACTCCATGCCAATATTGCTGTACCATTCCGTTTGTTATATTCGGCATTTAGATTCATCTTTACACACAAGGTGTTTACCGTGTTTTAATAAAAACCCATTAAAATAATTTTGGTGATTCGAAGTGAGCAGTGGACTGTACTTTTGCTTAAACTTCTTCATTTACACTATATACACTCCTTTTGAGGTGAGTAGTTCATATAATACAAGACTGATTGCGGTATTGCATTGCGGTTGGCTTTGTTAAGCCTTACAAACTGAAGTTGTTTACAGCTTCTGAGGGGGCTGGGGAGCCGATGCGGGTCAACGTTCTAATGAACCCCTGAAAGACTCGACCGGAAGGGCGGGTAAAGGGGTTGCCGTAATTTTAAGATTGCCAAGTTTGGCGTTAAGCGACATTCGTGTGAACATACGGCCCGACCTCTTGTCTGTCAAAAGTACAAAGACGTTGCACACAATACATATAGAAATACAATAAATCTTAAATTTAAAGTTAAATTAACAAATGCAAAATTCAGTATTAAAGAATAGATACATAAAGTTCAAATACACATTAAAATACAATGAAAACACTAAATACTACAGAATAACTAAATTCAAACTACTGGATATATAAGTATGCAAAATACAATACAATAAACCCAATATAAATGAACATTTAGGTTTCACTTGGTAATATGGCTAATTTCGTAATTGGACGTTTATAAGTCCCTTTGGCTGTTTTAACAAGGCACACTCGAATAATATTACCTTTACCATAAAAAACCTTGACAACACGTCCTAACAACCAAGAATTAAGAGGGACATTGTCGTCTTTGACTACTACCATGTTACCGACACTAATATTGTCCTTTTGAAAGTACCATTTTGACTTTTGCTGTAAATGATTAAGGTAATCTCTATGCCATCTAAACCAAATATATTAGGTTATTTTAGTTACCCTTTGCCAACGTTTCAAGGCATTATCAGAAAAATCTGTTAAATTTGGTTCAGCAATTGCGGAAATAGGTCTACCAACTAAAAAATGTGCGGGAGTTAAAGCCTGCAAGTCCTTTGGATCTGAGGAAATCGGTGTTAAAGGTCGAGAATTTAAAATTCCTTCAATTTGATTTGCTACAGTTAGGAATTCTTCATAAGTCAATTTTAGGTTGCCTACTGCTCTTAAGAAATGAAATTTAAAGGACTTAACTACTCCCTCCCAAATTCCACCGAAGTGAGCCGATAAGGGGGGAATGAAATTCTAATTAATTTTTTCTGAGCTTAGATAATCTGCCAACACATTATCTGGATTACTATTTTGTATAGTCTTTTCAACTCATTACGGGCATCTACAAATTACGACCATTGTCTGTAAAAATAGTAGAAATTCTGCCTCTTCGTGACATAAATCTTTTTAGGTCAGCTATGAAAGTATCTGAGGTTAAGCCTGAAACAATTTCAAAATGTACTACTCTCGTTACAAAACATACAAAAATTGAGACATAAATTTTTTGAAGAGGTCCTTTTTTTTGAAACTTATTTTTAATAAAAAATGGACCACAGAAATCTACTCCAGTAATATTGAATGGTAATGAAGGATTACAACGTTCTGTAGGTAAATCACCCATTTTTTGAATAGACAGGTGAGGATTATGTCGGGAACAAGTAATACAGTTATGAACAATACTGCGAGCTATATCTCTGCCCCCAATGGGCCAATATATCTGTCTAGTTAAATGAAGTAAAGTTTGGGCTCCAATATGACAATTTTGAAGATGAATACTTTGCATAATTAATTTAGTAAGGATATGAGTTTTAGGTAAAATAATTGGAAATTTTACCTGAAATGGTATGTCAGCATTTCTAAGTCTACCTCCTACTCTAATTACATTAGAACCTTCTTCTAAAAAAGGGGATAAAATTTTTAATTTGCTAGAAGGGTTTACCTGTTTACCACTTGCTAAGTTTTTGAAGTCATCAGCAAGAACATTTTGTTGTACAAGGGAAATTAATTTAAATTCTGCTTCCTCGGTTTCCTTTGAGGAGAATGAACCCTTCATCTTCTTGTTTCTGAAGTTTCCTATAAATCTGAGGAGAAAACTGAAAACACGTATTAATTTGTCATACTTATTACTAATTTTGAAAAAGTTAGTAAGAAAATCTGAATTTAAAGTCACTAAGGAGTGAGTGGTAATGTCCTTGAGTTCCAATAAAAATTGGGAATCTTGAGATGCATCAATCATTTGATGGTCAGCAGAGTTTACAGAAACAGGTAGTTCTTGAAGGAAAGTTGGTCCATTCCACCATAAATAGTTGTCAATCAATTGTTCTGGAACTAGTCCTCTTGATATCACATCTGCGGGGTTTAAAGTGGAGGAAACATGCTGCCATTTGTTGTTCTGTGTCAGTTGTTGTATTTTTCCCACTCTATTTGCAACAAATGTCTTGAGACGATGTGGTGGTGTTTGAATCCAGGCTAAGGAAATAGTAGAATCTGTGTACATCACTGCGCTATCAGTTTGTAGATGTAAAGCTTTTTCAACCTTGGCCTTTAGTTGAGCGGCGAGAAGACATCCACAAAGTTCCAATCTGGGAATGGAGACAGTCTTTAATGGAGAGACTCGAGATTTGCTGCATACAAGTCTAGATGTGACCATATCATTGGCACTGATGCATTGTAGATAAATAACTGCTCCATATGTGGCTTCACTGGCGTCTGAGAAACAATGAAGAATTAATTTTATAGGATTTTCATTTAAAATCCATCTTGGAATCTTTACTACCTCAAAAGCCCTAAGGGATTGAACTAAATGACTCCACTCTTTACCAATGGCTGGAGAAAGATGGTCGTCAAATGTAAGTTTTTGCAATCACAATTTTCGGAGAAAAATCTTCATTTTAGAGATAACTGGTCCCAGCAAACCCATGGGGTCGTAGAGTCTGGCAATGACTGAGAGAACTGTTCGTTTCGTGAGCATAGATTCATTTTCATACTTGACTGTGAATATTAATAAATCGTCGAAAGGCTTCCAATGCATGCCAAGAGTCTTTGAGACCTGCTCATCTATGGGAAAAGTGTTTTCAGGATTAGAAGTTGGAAAACTATTTAAAAGTTCCTGTGAGTTTGAAGTCCATTTATGTAAGGACATTCCTACTCTTGCGAACATTTTTATCAGGTGTTGTTGTAGAATTTGAGCAGTTTGGATATACGCCTGTAATCCCATCATCCATGTAAAGGTCGCGAGGTCGCGTAAAACCATTTCCGATGCTAACGGAAAGTCCGACGCTTCATCGAAAGCTAATTGTTTAATGGTGCGTATGGCAAAATGAGGTGCACATGAAGTGCCATATGTCATAGTTTTTAATCTAAATGTTACTTCTTGATGGGAGTTTTCATCAAACCATAAAATTCGTAAATAGTCTTTTTGATGTGGCACAACTAAAATCTGACGAAACATCTTTTGAATATCAAATGTAAAGGCAAACTTGTGTGTCCTGAACCTTAATATTTTTGCTTGTGAGAATGTAGTTATAAGTCACAAATCACATGAATTTACTTCAATTTTTACTTCGGAAGACACAGCCATATATAGTGCTATACAATATATTGCTAAGAATAAGTTTAGAAAGGTGATCATTTATTCCGATTCTTGGAGTGCCCTTCAAGCCCTCATTGGAAAATCGCACAATCATGCATATATTTCTGATATCAGGAATTTGCTTAAGGACCTAAGTCAAAATAGTTTTGAAATTCTATTCTGTTGGATTCCTTCCCATGTGGGTATCCAAGGGAATGAAATAGTGGATATTGCAGCAAAATCAGCAACCGAATCTCACGAACAATTAATTCCTTATGCTGATGTACGTTCTTCCGTTCGGAAATGGTTTTTGCAAAATTGGCAGAACCAATGGAGCCTTGAGATAGAAAACAAACTACACATAGTGAAACCTTTTATTGAACTTTGGTGTTCCTCCTTAAATCGCAGATGCGATGTTATTCTGACACGATTACGCATACGGCATTCTCGAATAACGCATAAATATATACTTTTAAAGCAGCCACCACCAATTTGTAATCGTTGTGGTGATAGTTTAACTATCAGACATATATTGATCGAATGTCAGTCACTGGACTCATTGCGTCTTAAGTATTTTAATACGGTTGTTCCTTGTCTTCCGCTTTTAATAGGACATAAACTGCATTTTAATATTTTTCTGTATTTAAAAGAGGTGGGTTTCATCAAAGAAATTTGAAATGTTGTTTTTTTTCCTTGTCGTTGTTCTTACTTTGTAGTTGTATTTTTTAAAAACAGATTATAAACATTTTAAACAA
This sequence comes from Argiope bruennichi, assembly GCF_947563725.1. NCBI lineage: Eukaryota > Metazoa > Arthropoda > Arachnida > Araneae > Araneidae > Argiope > Argiope bruennichi. The sequence goes on along the minus strand of NC_079151.1, from coordinate 4,408,942 downwards.
AGTTTTAAGACGTAGCACGAAAATTTTCATCTAGTTGCGGCGCAGTTTATCCAGAAAATGGATCTTGCGCTAGTATAATATTCACTCACTCACTCACTGAACCTTAATATTAATTCAAAAATGTCCTCAACAACATCGCCTTTACACAATAAATCATTTAATGAAACTCCATTAGAGCTAGGGGAACTAGCATTGAAGACTACTCTTATGGGGGTGTTTGCGGATCTTTCTCGTTAGACTCCATGATGAGGTAAAAACTAATTAGTTTCTGGTAATTCATCTTCCATTTCTCTTTCCATGTGACCAAGAGCTTCATATTCCTCAATGAATTCAGAATACAGCTTTTCATTTGCGGTTTTTGTTTAACCTTTTAATTAAACTGTCTAGACGATTTCGCGCTATTTATTTTGATTCACCTAACACAGGGGGATACTCCTTTATTGGCATTTCCACAATATATCTACCTTCCTCATTGCGTTTGTATGTTTGCTTGAAATGTTTCTCACAATAAATTGAATCTTCACTTAAAGAAAATTGATTTTCATGTAATGTTTCGACTTGCCAAAATCGTTCCATTATTTTTTCTAAATTATCATTCTGCGTAACAAGACCACAGAATTTATGATTAAATTCTGATTCTCCTTCTTTTGCAGAGCTAGCAATAAATCCGAAACGCGAATTCAGTAAAATAAGATTATCTGAAATATATTTCCTTGGCATTAATATATCAAAAAAGAAAGAAGCTGAAAGTAATATATCAATTGCCATTTGAACTTGCATAGGATCAGCCAAATTGAATCCATCAGGTAAACTTTGTTTTTCTAATTTTTTATTTATTGAAGGAATGCATTCCGTAATTTTTGGAATGACGAGCAACTGAGCTATTGTAACGTATGATTCATCGCTATTTGAAATCTCTGCTAACACTTTTGAATGTAACTGACTCGTATTTCCATTGATACCGGAAATCGTTACATTTTTTTTATATTTTTGAAGAGCTAATTTATTCGCGACTTCTGTAGTGATAAAGGAATTCTGAGATCCAGTGTCACAGATGCCTCGCAAAGATATTTTCTGACCAGCAGCGATTTTAATATAAACAATAATAGTAGGCAAAATAGATGAATTTGCATTTTTTGTCTTTCGTTGATCTTGCGAACAGAGAGAAGGAGATATTTCTGTTTGGGCTAATTCTTTTGAGTTAGAATTGGAAGTATTTTGATGGTCACTAGATTTATTGGTTGAGGTTTGTTGCTGTTGTTTTTTATTTCTTATAGAAGAATCAATGTGAAGAAGGCTATGATGAAAGCCAGAACAGATCTCACAACGGTGATTGCTGCGGCAATGATTCGTTTTATGAGAATCTGATAAACAATTTGTGCAATGCGTACCTTTTATCATATTCAATCTGGACACAGGATTTCATTTTAAAAATGCTTCACATTTAAATAAAGGGTGTAAAGGCTTATTACATGCGATACACACTTTCTTTCAATCATTTCCTACAATGTGATTTTTTATATGATTGTTGTTGCGGTTTTGATTTTGCGGTAATGCTCCCTTGAATGTTTACAAGGACAAGACACCCTTTCTCTAAAAATTCAATGAATTCGCGCCATGTAGGTAAATTAGATGACACCAAAGAAAGTTCAAACTGTCTTCTTGATTCTCTATCTAGTTTTTTCATCAAAATATTGATGAATAATGATTCGGAAAAAGAGTTTTGTTCTAAACCTATAATTTTAAGAGCTCGAACATGTTTAATACAACTGTCCACAAAAGATCGTAAACCTTTTGCTGAATCGGATGTATGGATTTCTAATGTTAATGTCATTGAAATGACTTTGAACGCATAACCGTTTATTATCAAAAAGTTCTTTCAGAGCATTTTTCAAACTGGCATAGGTCTCTTCTATTGTCCCTATTTCTGCGGCTGCACCACTAAGAGTTGATTTTAAATAATATAATTTTTGATTTTCAGTTAATTTATCATTATTGTCAATGATATTTTCAAATTGAATTTTAAAATTCTGCCAGTCTTGGTAATGATCAGAAAACTTAGGCAGCGGAATTTCAGGCAGTCTGAAACTAAATCTTTCTGTTTTGCTTGATGCTTCATTAGAACGAGAATTACAGTTCAAAGCAAATGAAACTTCATTATTAGAGGCTAATATGTTCTTAAGGCTTACCTCTAGTCTTTCGCACTGTTCTTCTAATTCTTCTAACGAATCTTGCAATTCTTGTAATTCAGAATCCTCGGCTGTGACGAAGTACTCTTCTTTAATCTGTTCTAGGTTTTTTTTAATCCTGAGAAGATTATCCAGTTTAGTTTGATACACTATTCAGTCCTTTGTATCATCCATTTCGATAAAAGACCTCAGCTTCGTTAAAGAGGATTTTATTCTACTTCTCTTTCTGTTGAGAGAAATGATTTTTGCTCTCTGAGCATCAGCCCTGATTATTTTTACCAGTAATTCCTCCGGTTGCACGGACCATAAATATGGTGATTCGAAGTGAGCAGTGGACTGTACTTTTGCTTAACCTTCTTTATTTACACTATATACACTCCTTTTGAGGTGAGTAGATCATATAATACAAGGCTGATTGCGGTATTGCATTGCGGTTGGCTTTGTTAAGCCTTACAAACTGACGTTGTTTACAGCTTCTGCGGGGGCTGGGGAGCCGATGTGGGTCAACGTTCTAATGAACCCCTGAAAGATAAAGGGGTTGCCGTAATTTTAAGATTGCCAAGTTTGGCAATCTTAAAATTACGTGAACAAATTTGATAAGGAAAATTTAGGCATATTTATTAATTTATATATATAATTTATAAAAAAATAATATATATTTATTATTATATAATATTATAAAATTATTATATAATTTGTAAAAAAAAGCCATCATTCTTTTTTCATTTCAGTAAAAACGGCTCTTATTTCGATTTTCATGTGACAATTGGAAGACGTTTTATCTGTTGAAATCATTGCAAGCGTACATAGTCCATCCCGAAGCTCTTGAAACTATTTATCGTTTTTAAAACTCCGAATGAAGATTGATGGGAAATTTCGCCATGACGAAAAGCGCGAAATGACAGCTTTTAATATTTTTAAACGCATTCTTTAAGTGGTCGCTTGGGCATTATGTTCTTGCATTATATCATGGGTAACAATCCGCAAAAAATTTAAAATTTTTCTGCATGTCTAAAAAAAATTTTCGACAATATTGTTACAGATTTTCCTCACCGCCGGCTTCTTTTGATAGTGAGGTGTATGGTGTGAGGACACAATCAGCAGGCGACAGTAGAAAAAAACGACGACGTTTATTTACACGAAGACACGCGTACACAAAGACGACGAATACACAGACGACAAATATTCACAGCGAAGACGAACACAGGACAGAACACTGCAGCAGACAGTAGCCCACAAGTAGTAATCGTCCACAGAACACGAAGCGGCGAAACAGAATCCAGCAGGAGAAGGGATCCTCGGAGCCTCGCTCTACGGTCTCTCCATCGGATGAACTTCTCACTGTCTCTTCTCGCTTTAGCTGCCGATCGACGTAAATAATCTTTGATCCGGCGTTCAGCGACTTCCGCACTTTCGAAGATGACATCATTTACTAATTTTGCGACAGCTAAGATCCATCCGAATCTTCTCATTGCCTTTGACTTCAGACCTCTTCGTCGTTTCGGATTGTACTTCCAGATTTGATTACGCTCTTTAAAATGCAGGATGTCCCTTGAAGCCAAACATGGTATAGCAACAGGACTCTCCAAAACGAAGTCTAGCCAGATTGGTCGGATGGTCTCTTTGAACTTCCACCATCGAGCCAACCGAATATCAGGATTGTCCAACAGTGCTTTCCGGAGTCCACTTGAAAACCAGGGATTCGTCTCCGTCGTCGAAGCTTGCATGGGAGTATTACTGTCTATTACAGGCTCATTCTCAACACTAGAGAATTTTCCGTAGCTCTCAACACTGGATCTTCTGAAGAGCTCTTCTGTCTGTGCTTCTCTGTGACGACGTAACTTGTCCGGATACACAGGCGATTCCTCGGCTCCTATTCCCCTCAGGGGCTCACCTTCTTTAGGTGAGTATGGGTGTCCCAATCGAAAGGTACCCAGGGATCTTTACTCTTTCTTCTCTCTTCCAACTCTCCCTTTTCTCTTCTTCTCCCCCCTTCTCTCTTTAAATCCCCCCTTCCCCTTCTGTTTTCTTCATTCTTCCATCTCTAGACGGTAAGCGAGGGAGCTCTCCGTGAGAAGCTGTCGCCACTCTGTTTGCTTCTTGCTTCTCAGGGACAGTCAAAACCCCCACGTGTTTGCCTTGCGTGGCGACCCTTTAGACGGGTGGTACCTTTTGGTCCCTGATGTATCAATCGGCTGGTATCCCAGACATTTGACTGGGCTGCTCAAGGGCATTAAGCGAAGGGGTCACTTCTTGGGCTTGGCGTTAAGGGTGGTCACTGTCTCCGTGGGTGACTCTCAGCGTATAGGTTCCGGCTAGCACCATGGTAAGCGCCTAGGCTGGGAATATCTGGAACCGGTGGCTGCCTTCCCTTGTTGGGCTCCGTGGAAAGCGGTGCCGTCGGGACCAGAATTTTTTCCCCTTTTTGCATGGGTTTTTCAGACACTTTGCCACGTTTACCTATCAATGAAGATACTAGATTTCTAATCTTACACACACCAAAGACCTTTCATAAAGTTTCCCCTTTCATAGTTCAAAGATTGATTTCTTCATTTATTGGTGATGTCAAATCTACTAAAAAACTTCGTCCGGGGATCTCCTTATTGAGATCTCCTCAAAAACACAGATTGCTACGATGCAGAAATTAATAAAACTTGGTGACTTCTCTGTAGAGGTAGCTCCTCACAGGACACTGAATTTTTCTCGAGGAGTCATCTCCGATTTAGATCTTTTAGATTGTTCGGAGAATGAACGCATTCAGGAATTGTATTCTCAAAAAGTTTGTGCAGCTCATCGCATAAAAATTAAACGTAATGGTTCATTCATTCCAACAAAACATGTCATTCTAATTTTCAGTAGTCCGGAACTTCCGAAATTTATACGTGATGGCTATATACAATCCAAAGTTAAACCATATGTACCGAATCCTCTGTGTTGCTTGAAATGTCAGAGATTCGAACATTCCAAGAGAACTTTCCGCGGCAGCCTTCGATGCGCCAAATGCTCAGCTGATGATCATGAAACTTCAGTTTGTAGCACACAGACCTTCAAATGTTTAAATTGCTCTGGGCCCCATCCTGCTTATTCCCGTGACTGTCCTAAATGGAAAACGGAAAAAGAAATTCAAAGCTTGAAAGTTAGAAGAAATACTTCATACGCAGAAGCGAAAAAATTGTTTTAGACAGAACACCCAAACCTGGCCTTACTTATAGTGCTGCCATAACCATTTCTGCTTTGAAAAAACTTGATACAATCCATCATTCTGCTCTGAGGATTTGCTCTGGAGCTTTCCGCACATCCCCATTGCAAAGTTTATATGTGACGTGCCATCAACTTTCACTTTCTCTGCGTCGCCAGAAATTATCATTGCAATATTATTTTAAGGTTTTATCTATACCTAAACTATCTATACCTAAACTTATCTATACCTAATAAGAAATCTTTCATTTCTAACACACAACTCTCTGAATTGAGAATTTTGTCTGTTGACTATTTCTACTTTCCTCCCTGGAATACACCATCGATTTCTCACATAAACCCATTCATTGGCTTCAAAAAATCTTGTATTGATGCACAGTCACTTCAGCGACTATTCCTTGAGCATCACGCTCAATTCAACAATTATAAAACAATCTTTACAGATGATTCAAAAATGATGAATCATGTCGGTTTTGGCGTTATTTTAGATAACACTTCTTACAATTATACTCTCCCCAAATATTGTTCAGTATACACAGCAGAAGCAACTGCTATTTTATATGCTCTACAAAGTATTTCTTCATTTGACACTCGTAAATTTTGTATATACACCGACAACATGAGTGTTTTACAACAATTACAAAATTTTGATTACCCTTGTCATCCGATTGTTGCACAAATCATGGAACAACTATCAATGCTGGTCAACAGAGATTTCGGCGTAATTTTCTGTTGGGTACCGAGTCATGTTGGAATCCATGGCAATGAGCTTGCAGATCAAGCTGCAAAATTAGCTTCAGAACCTTTCAATTTCCGTGTTCCCTTTTGTGATGTATCGAGTTATATCAAACGGTATATCTATGAAAAGTGGCAAGAAGTTTGGGACAGGCAAGCTGATAACAAACTACATGCTATTCAACCAAAAATAAAAAATATGTGGTCAGTTTTACCAAACCGATGCGCAGATGTAAAATTAATTCGTCTACGAATCGGACTCACAAGGTATACGCATAGACATTTGCTGTTTGGGGAACGGGCTCCTCATTGTACAAATTGTGGAGTGATCAATTCCATTGCACATATTCTTAATGTCCTAATTTTACTTCAGATCGTTTAACTCACTTTCATTCGCCTATTTTAAATTTACAGGACCTGGTTGGTGAGAAACCTCACTCAAAACTTTTTGACTTTTTAAAAGCCATTGGTTTCTTTCATAGCATTTAAAATTTGAGATTTATTTTTATTCTTGTGCCAAAACTTTGCCAGACTTTCTAAACTTTTGACGTTTTACAATGTATCCTTGTTTTATTTACACGTTTTACACTTTGATAATGGAACTGCTTAAAGATCCTTGTGGATGGCGCAGCTTGTCCTAAATTGGACCTTGTGCCAATAAACCTAACCATACCTACCTACCTACCTACCTCGGCTCCTATTTGCATCACAATCTTAAGCAAATTCGCAGCAAGGCCAAATTCTTGAGTGAAGTTGAGACCGAGACTACAGGGAACAACGATTCCAGCGACGTAGACTTCATCCGTAACATTATGCAAGGAGATATCAAGAGGCTTGCAGAGAGGTTGTTCCTTTAACCTCTGGGACGAATAAATTCCAAACAGGATCGCATTAACTCCTGTATCCATAGGCATCGACCACGGGTCGCCACTATTCTCCATCCCCAAGTGTCTGCACTTCAGGGGACTTATTTGGAGAAGACTGTTTCAGCTCTGCAATTATTTGACAGTCTCCCTGTTCTTGCCTCTCCTTATTGAACTTCGGTTCATCCTCCGGATGGCTAAGTTCCTTTTCAGTGACACCGGTCTCCATTCGGTCTTCAGTCTTTTCTTCTTCCACCTGGCTCTCGCTGTTTCCTTCAATTTCTTCTTAATATTTTGGATGTCCTCGGTTTTATTACCTTTATCTTCTAAAATTTCTTTTCACGACGAAATTTCTTTCTTTAATTCATCCTTCATTTCTTCATATCCGGCTTTCAATTCTTCCGTAAAAGCTTTCATTTCTTGCAAAAATTTCTCTTGTCCGGCTTCAAATCTTTCCAGCATTTTCTCGTGCAGTTTCAGTTCTTTCCAGCATTTTCTCCCGTGCAGCTCGATTCTCTTCCAACATTTTCTTTAATTCGCCTAACGCAGAGATCAACTTTTGCGCACATTTCACTCGGGATCTCGACCGCACCATACACTGTTAACCACTACCCCACTTCTGCCACTAAATTGTTACGGATTTCCTCCACCGGGTTCGCTTCTGATAGTGGGGTGTATGGTGTAAGAACACAATCAGCAGGCGACAGTAGAAAACAATGATGACGTTTATTTACACGAAGACACCAGTACACAACGACGACGAACAAACAGACGACAAATATTTACAGCCGAGACGAACACAGGACAGCACACTGCAGCAGACAGTAGCCCACAAGTAGTAATCGTCCACAGCACACGAAGCGGCCAAACAGAATCCAGCAGGAGATGAGATCCTCGGAGCTATGCACTACGGTCTCTCCAATGGCTAAACTTTTCACTGTCTCTTCTCGCTTTAGCTGCCGACTCACAACTGGCTCCTACACAAAAGATACGACGCTGCTTCCACAGAAGACAACAGAATTTGGTACACGGCAGTTCAGCACTCGCTCCACGCAACTTTGGTATTCCACCGTTTCTTTGCTATTTTCTCGAAGACTCGTTACTTATCGGCGACTCCGACTACAATTATCGACGACGATCCTCGACGATACACTGCAGCTTGAGAGTGCTGGCCTTTTATAGTTCACGGGAGGCAGGCATTGTTCTTCTAGATCAATCAGGCTTATCTCGTTTCCTAATAGACGGATCGACAAAATTCTCGAAGTTTCGAGCACTACCCATTTTATCGCCAAAGTCGCCAAATTCATCGTCAGATCGCCAAATTGTCGCTAAGTTTATAGCCAAGTTTTGGGATCAGTGGCTTGGCATCCGACATCATCCAATACAGATGACTGTAAAACGGTCTTTCTTAAGATGACACTATTCGTGCTGGGAAGCAAGATTACATGGTCGTAACAATATAATTTGGTTTATATAAAAATCATTCTATTTTAACTACAATAGAATTTTTTAAAAAATAGTTTATGTTTTTCTTTACTAATATATTGTTGCAAACCTGTAAAGTTGCTTCCTAGCACAGTTAGTTGAATCACTAAAAAGATCGTTTTACGGTGGGCCCTATTGGGTGTTGAGCAGGTGACGCGTCGGTGATCTCAGGGATTGGCGACAGACTTGACTTGGAGACGAATTTGGCGATTTTGACGACAAAATAGAAATTACTGGAAACTTCGAGAGTTTTATCGATCCATCCAATAGGAACTAAGATACGCCTGATTGGTTCGAGAACCTTCTCGCTTCTCCTCCCGGGAACTCTAAAAGGCCGGCAGTTTCAAGCCGCAATGAATCGGTTTCAACCATCAACCGGATTCTTAACCAGAGACGGGAGTCCTAATTGGTGTTGGATTTGTGAAACGAGTCGTCGAGAGGATAACGAAGCAACGGCCGAATAGTCCAGCGTTGTGTGGAGTCCAAGCGATTGCTGAACTGAGTTCTGGGCTGAGTACTTGTGTTTATTTTGGAAGCAGCATCGAGTCCTCTGAGGAGTAGTCAGTCGTGTAGCAGTGAGTCGACATAACACCTCTCCATGCCCCTGCGACTATAATCTTTACGATTATTCTAACAGTTGGATGGACATGGGGCAGTGAGTCGACAGTTGGATACAGCTAAAGCGAAGAGACAGTGAAGAATTTCAGCCGTTTGGAGAGACCATAGAGCGAAGCTCTGAGGATCTCCTCTCCAGCTGAATTCTATCTAGCCGCTTTGTGTGCTGTGGCTGTTATTATTACCGATTACGACTTGTGGACTACTGCTTGCTGTGTGTCGCCCTGTCTTCGTCCCAGCTGTATATATTTGTCGTCTCTGTGTATTCCCTTCGTGTAAATTAAAGTTGTTGTCTTTTCTACTAAAGGACTGTTTATTTCAGCATCGAGCAACAAATCTTAAACGAACTCCCGCGACGGAAGAAGTGATTCCGTAACAATACACTGCTGTTATCCTTACTTTGTTATTTCTTTTCAAGTTGTAGGTTTCAACGTTAAGAAAACTGACATTTGGATGTTTCCTACAGCTGTTAATAGTTATCACTCTCCAATAAAACTTGAAGATTGAAATAATTAATACACATTCCAACTATCTGTCCTTTCCCCACAGTTTTATTATTAGAAATATGTAAATTCTATCACTTGATATTTGCACTCATTTCATAAAATGTTTTGGGACAATTCTAAAATTTTTACGCGTAAATCCGAGTTTATCTTATCTTCCCTTCTCCAAATAAAATTAATCTTTTGTTTATTTGTTGAAATTAAAAATTTGTTGAAATAGGAAGTCTATTCACATGATATTAAAACCGTTTTATTGATGTGAACGATTTACAGTATATTTTTTTATATGCAAAAAAAAAAAAAAAAAAAAAAAGTCTCAGTAGGCGATAATCTTGAGTTTTTGATATGCCATTTTCAGAAATATCGAGGTGACTCTCGAAACCCTGCACAGAGATGACTATGAGTAAATACAGGATTTGGTAAGTATATTCCGAATTTTTTAAACTTTATCTTCGAGAGTCATTGAAATGACAAATTTCAAGGGTTATTTGGGAACGCATGGTTAAGAAGGATGAAATGAAATCGATTCATAGTTTGACAACAATTTTTTCGAATTCAGTTAATAAATCGTAAAATGATAGTATATTTATACATGATGACCATTCTTGAACAATTTTTTAAATTTTGTTAAGCATTAAATCTTAAAACAACATAATAATAGTATTTTCTTCTGTTTTGATTTATGCTTTGGCCAGCTGGATGGATTTAAAAATTCTTGAGCTGAATCACAACTTAAGAAAATTTTGCTATATACTTTTTTGTACAATATGTTCGATGATCTTTGTGCAGTCTTAATTTGTGGGCTTAAATAGATTGTTTTGATAAAGTCGTTGAGATGGTCGATAGAGTTTAATAGTAATTTTTTGGCAGTGCTTAATTTTTTAAAAATTCAGTTCTAAACTTAAGTAATGCTTACTTTGTTTAAGTAATGCTTAAAACAAACTAAGCATATTATGTCAGAAGATGGGAATAAAATCTGGCAACTCTTTGGGCTGTGAGCTTTGCATTAGTGGGAAAGAAAGAGAGATTGGCAATAGAAATAATATATGGAATTACCAGAAATGTTACATCCCGTTTCCTCGCTGATTAAATTATTATAAATAGCACTCTTCGATTTTCTCTGATCAAAAGAATAAATGATGATACTGAAAATCCAATTAAAAAAGTAAAATGATCTTACATTCTAATGAACCTACTTACGTTTAAAGTTTTTGTATTCAGCATATCTCCTTCGAACAATCCAAGATTCATCATGGGATCTCTTTTTCGCACTAAAATTATGAAAAACAATTTTCACTTTAGTGAACAAGATATTTCCCCGATATTTTTTATTTCAAAAATATAAAGAAGTTATCTTTTTCATTTAAGTCTGCCAATTGGTGTCTAAAAAAATACCATTAAAATTAAGTTTCCATATACACTAATATACCCCAATATACACTAATCTATATTTACTGGTGACTCTATTCTTTATTGCCTTAATATATTTAAAATAAGCTAATTGAAAGAGTATTTTGGAAACACACTTTTCACGGTGGACCGGCGAGTAGATGTTCTTATTTAGTTACCTTCTTCTTTTTTAGTCTTCGATCAATAACTCATAATTTACCGACTTACTTAATTCAACATTTTTAATCCTCAGTTTCACTTTATTATTTCTCGTTACTTATTTTAATCATTATTTTAAGTATGTTTTTAATATTTATAATTCATTGAATTAATTTCTTTGTCAAATTCTCTTCCAGGTCACATCACAATGATGGAATAAATACTTTATCTAATTAATTGATAAATTATGCACTGAAAATATTAAGAGAGCGTAATATTATTTAGAAAATATAAATGTACAAAGTTTCAAAACTCAGGAACAGAATAAAAATTGATTACATAATTTCCTTACAAACATGAAAAGCAGCAAGTTAATTATTTCATTTTGTGAAAGAAAATCCAAATGAAAACTTTCATAATTTGTTTTTTGTAAGAATCATTATTTGCTTAACAGATAGATATTTATTAAAATTTCCATATTTAAAAAAAAACACATTGAAGAGAATTTTTTAGTATTAAAATTTATTTTATTTTTAAACAATATTACAATGCTTGAAAAAGACCAGATACAGGATAAGTATTAAATTAAGAGAATTTTGTTTTAAATGAAATAATTAACTACAGCTGAAAATAATTCAAATTGTTCCGAAAAAAAATGACTGACGATAAATCATTATTAATTGTATAAAATTCTTTTTTGCAAAATATAAATCATTAAAAGAATTACAATTACATTTATTACTGCAAATTTAATATTGAAAGTACGAAACAAGTTTTGATGAACACACCAGCAAATTCTAAAACCAGCAAAGAAAAAAAATAATTGCTAAATTTTTCAAAAGTTTCTGCGAACGTTTCTAGAATAAAAGTTGATAAAATAATTAATTTAAAATAATTAACAATTTTTTTACCAAGCAGCCTTTATTGTTTATGCTTAAATTTGGTCGTTTTCTAAAGATGCAGGCCGTTTCACAAATTCTGCTTGAATCTGTTCTTTATTACTTTATGCGACGCGAATCTATCAATGGAAAAATTTAGATGAAACTCACGTATTTATTTATAAAAGAAAGTTGTTGAAACCTCATCGCAATTAAATTTCTTTTTAAAAGTTTTATTGAATGATTTTTTAAAATCTTTAATTGTATATAAAAAAAAACTGCAGAATGACACAAGAGAAAAATATACTAATTCACTCAAGTCTAATAAAAATATTCAATCACTTGTCAATCAAATTATCTTACGAAAACAGTTATAAAATAACATACATTATCTATCCATAATTTCGATAAATCAATAAAAAAAATTACCTCTTCTTGCCCATGACGTCACCATAATAACGGACATTATTATTAATGTTTTCTTCATGGCGAAGTCCGGACGCAAATTAAAACATTTTTACTTAAGATAGTTATGGCATATGAAAGATAAGAAACCGTGAGAACTCAACAGCGACTTTTACGTTTCACATTGCCAGTCGCGATTATTTCCGATTCAAGGTCAAAATAAACGGAGATCATACTTTTATTTGGCTTGATCATGTTTAGAGGAGATTTTATAATCGCTTATCATCACGTTTTGAAATTCAGCTTCCACATTTTATAAACTTGCGTATTCTACACACTATACTATTTTACATTACACATTTATTATAAACTATTTAATTATTTCCTAAACTTAATTATCAGTTAATCCATTCATTGGATTAAATCTTGATTCTGTAAAAAAAAGAATACACACATCAAAGTGGATGTGACTGAGGAGCAAGCCATTCAAACTTTAAAAATAATTTCAAACGATTAGAGCGACAGCTTATTGAACATGCGACTTGTCATTCATTTTACCCGTAAGTTTATGATCTATGACTTTTGTAAATACCATGGGCCGAGTGGATTCGTTATTGTAAAAACTGAAAAGACATTTTATTTCTCAATACTTTTTTCTTCACATAGCAGGACAAGCTCACATGAAATGATACATTTAGAATAGCTATATACGGATCTCTAACTGACTGGCTAATAAAACTAAAGTAATAAAATTCCCCTCATAAACTTTTCCGATATATGAAAGGTGGCCCAAGATTATTGAGCGCATTTCAGGCTTGAAAAAAGAAAAAAAAAAAAGGGGGGGATGAGGTATATACAAACTTATTGTGTTCTTGCAAATACAATTTATAACAGTTTTTCACACAATATTCAATTTCACGCCAAGTATTTTGCCAATCGAATTGAGCTGACGGTTAACGGAATACTTGATCTCAAAGGTTCTTCACCTCTGCACATAACTAGTATATTGAAATTAGGGTTTATACAAAAACCGACTTTTTGAAAAACCGGTTTTCAAATTCAATATTTCCAAAAAAACCGGTTTTAGCCGGTTTTCAAATTTTTGTCAAAAAAAATTGAATAGGGAAAAATAAAATATTTTTCCCTATTGTATTTTTTTTATTTTATTTTAATTTATATAAAATAACAAAAAACGAAATCAATATCAAAGTCAAAATATAAAAAACAAAATTAAAGATTACATATACATATTACTTACACAAAATAACGAAAATTCAAACAAAAATTTCAAATAATATTTATATTATTTTCACGAATTTTAATTTCTTCTAAGAAAATAGGATTTTAAAAAACATAAAATATCCACTGAAAGGTGGCTAAGTCTCATTCTTATTTTGGACACAATATTGCCTGAAATTGAAAATATTCCTTCACTAGTTACTGAGTTTGGCATCAAATTACAAATCTAAGTTTTTTGTTCTTTTATTCGTTTGTTCAAATAATGAAAATTCAGCTTTCAGTGTCTTTGTGTCTTCAGTGTCGTTTTTCTTCAGGGTCTTCAATAAATTAAACAATTATACTATACCCGACAATTATTTTTGAACTGCTTTCAAATGATTATATAGATTGCTCGTAAATGATCCTTTGCAGCTCAACATTTTATTACAATGATTTCAGATTGCCTTATCTATCCCAAACTTTTTGAAATTATCCCAAACTTTATCTAAAAATGAAATTAAAGTTATTGAATAAATATTTTCGACGTTTATTTTACAATTTTATTATTTTAACTATTAATATTAATGCAATTTAAAATAATCTAATCTATACATTTTCTAGGAATTTTGAAGAAAAAAATAAAAAATAAACACTTCTTAATCTAATTCCGATGCTTGCTAAAGACATAATTTATGTTAAAACGTTGCGAAAGAAAATATGGGATATTTTAACACCCTGCATTTTATTTAAAATTCCAATTTTATTTTAAATGAATATTTCGTGTTGATATGGCTAGTTCAAGTGGTGTAGTAAAAAAGCTTTCAGGAGTGGTACGAAGAAAATTTTATTTGATATCATTAAATACTGTGCTCAGGAAGCAGAAAACGGGGAATTATTTATTCCTTTCACACGTTCTTCCAAATGAGCCAGTCAAATTGCTCACGTTTCTATTAGCATCGACTTCATACCGATAGACAAAACATCCGACGAGAAGCAAGAGATGAACTTTATCAAACTAGAAAAAAAAGTGAAAAGGGATGTTCATGAAAAACATAAATTGACGAATTCGAGGCGCAACTGTGCAGTGCACAAGCACTGGCCAACGCAACTTGCAACGTTGAAAAAATGTGTTTGCTGCCTGTTGCATAGAATGAATAGCAAATCAAATAAGTTCAAAATTAATTTTTACATAATAATATGAATTTTTAAAACCGGTTTTCTTAATTTAAAAGCCGGTTTTCGAATGTGATAAATTTACTTTAAAAAACCGGTTTTTTAAAACCGGGTTTGAAAACCGTCAAACCCTAGTTGAAATAGAGTAATTAGGTTCAGAAAATGCATAATGTTTGAAAATAACATAATAGTTTTAAGAAAATGTGTGAAAGAGGAATGATTATTAAACAAATACAGAATTTTTTTTTATTAGTACTACCTTAGCTCTTGAGAAGAGAAGAGGGAGGAATAGCTATTTTTATAAACTTCTATTTTTCATTTTTTTTTTTAGTTGTAAAAATAGAAATATGTAATCTTTAAATACCTTTCTGCGCTGATCATTTTAAAATTTTGTACACTTGTATATTTTTGATACATCACATTTATATTTTCAGAAATTATGTATCAGTTAATAGAATAATTTAATTAAATTTTGATTAGTTACATGTAGTACCAACCCCTCGTGAATTTATAAAAGAATACTGCATGTACGCATAATATTTCTGTTGATAAAGTCTAAAAAATAAAAAAATGAATTTTTTTTTTTTTTAGCATACTATTAAATTTAAGTTTAATAAAACTGTTATAATTGGTATCCAATAAGAAATTTTGTTATGATAGTCTGTTTACATCAGTTAAAAGGCTTCTAAATTTTTCTATCTGTATATCTAACGACAGTTTAAAGTACTTCCACTTAATAATATCTAGCCATTTATTAAGAATACAAAATGAGCCATTTTAAATGATTTATTTGGCTTTAGACATTTTGAATAACATGAAATTGGTAGGTGATAACAAAATTAAGAGCATTGGAATATTCAGTAGAAATTTAATATAAAATTCATGTCATTATTAGAATAGTCCTGATCTGTATAATTTGAGTTGAATTAATAATTTCACAAAATATACTCTGTTTACTTTTAACTCAAAATAATCTGATATAAACTAAACAAAGGATAAAATTTGAAGTGAAAAAATATTTGAATGCTGAGAAAAATCCAAATCCTATTACTGAATATTTATAATTTGTAGAAAGCCCCCACTTATTTATTATGGCTCACAATCTTAGTGCAAATTCGATAGACTTTTCTTGGGAGCTATTTTTTGAATTTTTTCATGGAAATTTAGATTAAATTTTGGCACATAGTATTTTAATTTTAAGTGTTTGTGCAATTGGTATTGGATTTCAGAGCCGCCAATTGGGGAAATATTTCCAATCAGTAGATAACCCAAACAATACATTTGTTTTATATATATCTTTGAAGGTATTTAAAATAATTGTCCTTCTCCAATTTTTTAGGCTAATTGTCTTACCCGGAATTTTTTTATATTCATTGCTTTTCTCACTGAAAGTCCTTCTGCATAAGTCATTTCATTCCCTCTCGCGTACATGATTTCATTGAAACCTCTCAGCGTCTTTTTAAATTAATTAAGAGTCTTTTTAAATTTACCTTCTCTTCCAGGACTATTTTTTCCATTTTATTTCTATGAGTGTTCTGAATTTTCTTAGTATTTTGTCTTAAATGTCCCAAGAATTCCAATCTGAAACGTTTACGAAGATCTTCACAAATTATCATTCTAATACAACAGCTTAGCAACTCCAATTTAGAAATAGAAATATCTTTAATAGGAGCTACTCTAGATCTTGCTGCAACTAAATTCACGTAGCTCTTTAATCTTTTTATCATCTTAAGAAAATACAAATAGCACAGGCACGTTAACTTGCCTCACAAAAGACATGTAAACTGAGTTTTGAGTTCTTATGTCCCTGAATCCATCTTGGTATTTCTGATTTGTCTAATTCATGCAACTGCTTGTCCTATTTATTAAATTTCTGAAAAATATCTTCTGGTAAATTTTTATCCCAGTTAGTCTTAATTTTCCAACATTCTTTTAACCCTATTTTAGGAATCAATGTAATGGGAGCAGTAATACCACTAGGATCAAATACTTTGTGACATTTAGAAAGAATATGACACTTAGTTACTTTCATGCCTTCACATTTTTCTGCATTTCGAATGTCAACTCTTCATGTGTCTTTCTTCATATTCCAAAATGGATTTCGACTCAAAATAGATGGTATAAGTTCTACAAGGTTTCCTTTGGTTTTGACAATCCATTGAAAACCGGCCTGATATTTACTGCAGAATTGTCTTTTAGGACAGGTCGATGAGGAAGATAGTGGAAATCAGGGCTGTCTATGTTGCCAATACTTATTTCTTCAACTATATCTTTGTTGGGATACATAAATTATAAATATTTCGTTCAAAAGTAACTAAAGAGTAGTTTAATAATTTTAAATATTACTTGGTAAATAGTTGTTAATTCAGATTGCCATTAGAGATATATTATTGAATTTTTTTGAGTTTATTGTTTTTAAAGATACGGGAGTTTGAATAAAAATAAGTTGATGTTAATTTGATAATATTATTTATAATGTAGTAAGAAAAGATTTAGTTTAATAGTAAGTTTATTTGAATTCCATCTTTGTTGACACTCGAACGCAACAATTGATGACCCTGCTTTTACTATGACTACGGATAGCGGACATTCTATGATTGTAACAACTAATATTATGGATGCTGAAGCGAATGAAGTAAGCATCAAAATTTCACCATTTTGGCCAGGAAAACTTGACATTTGGTTTTATCAAGTAGAAGCCCAGTTTCAAATAAATAAAATTTCTATTGAAGAAACTAAAGTCAACTACTTGATTTCCCAGTTTGAACCGAGTATATATGGAACCTTATTAAGGACACTAAGCATATTGAACCTATATGGAACATTATTAAAAACATTAAGCATATTAAGCGTATATGGAACATTATTAAGGACACTGAACCTGAAAAAAAATACCCTGGCGAAAGAGAGACTTTTAAATATGTTCAAGGAAAGCGAAAACAAGAAAATTCAGCTCATAGGTACTGGAATAGATCTTGAAGATTACAAGTCAGCTTTTGCAGAAGATGAAAAATTTAGGAGGGACGATTTTTCAGAAAAAGTGTTAAAATCTTTATGGCTGGATAAAATGCCCGAATTTATTCGAAACATTTTTCTTGTAAGTGAAGAAAGTTTAGATAAACTGGCTACGATGGCTGACAAAATTCATGAGATGAAATCTGAAATGAAAGTTTGTTCCTGTTTTGGCACATGTTAGCTATACTGATACTTTATTTTCAAGAATATCTGCATTAGAACAAAAAAATGATTCGGTGCAAATAAAGGACCATTCTAGATCCAAATTTAGAAATCATCAGCGGAATATGTCTCGAGGTCGCAGTCGTTGAACTAAGCTATTTAATCCGAAAGTTAAATATTGATTTTATCGTTTTAAATTTGGTGATGGCTGTCGACCTGATAAATGTTACTCGTCATGTGCTTGGAGCGAAAAGGCGGGAAACTCCAGGATGCAACAGGATTAGCGGCTACCTCTATTGTTGATATTAATGAGAGCCGCAAGTTTCGTTTATTTGTAAAGGACAAAAACACAGGACTGCGGTTCTTAGTGGATTCAGAAGCTGATGTTAGTCTTATTCCTGCAACTCATCGAAATAAAACAATAGATGATTTTAAACTATATGCGGCGAATGAAAAAGAAATTCATACTTACGGAATTAAAATTTTTGAACTTAAATTTAAAACTTACAAGGGGAGGGTACGGGCTTGAAATCTGAGATCGGGATGTGATTTAGTATAATAATAGTATACATTTAGATTGTTCATTCATAAAAATGTTAAAACGCTACGGCCAGTCATGTTCGAGAAAATGGTCCCCAAACTTTTGGTAAAGCTTATATACTGATAACTTGACTCTCTTTCCGATGATTCCGATAGCATGGTTGTCTAGGTAACTGTCTCGTAAACGGAAGGTCAGGCTTCGAACCTGACTAGGATTTTTTCTTTTTTAATAACTTTTATTCAATTAAAAATTTACAAATACTCTTAATTAATATGCTTTTAATTTTTTCATTCAAAATAAATATTTATTATTGAAATACATAATAATAAAATTAAAATTTAAAAGAAAAAAATTATAAATACAGATGCATTTTTTTAAACAAAATAAAATTATGTAAATTTAATTAACTAATAGTTAATTAAATAGTTAATAGTTAATTAATTAATAAAGTTTAATTAATTAATTATTAGTTAATAATTAATTAACTAATAGTTAATTAAACTAAATCGACCTAACCTGGTGTTATGGCATTTTGAAAGATTTATTCAACTTGGACTTAAAAGGGAATATACCAATTTTTGTACAAACCTTTTTGAGAACAAGGATCTTTCAAATTCGTGTTGGTGATATTTTATCAGATACTTTCATTCAGCATGAAGGTGTTCCTCAAGGTAGCGTACTAAGTGTTTTACTGTTTATCATAAAGATAAATGGGATTGTCTCGAAAATCTCATCATTTGTACACACTTCACTTTATGTCGATGACATCCAAATCCACTGTGCTAATGAAAGTTTGGATTTCATTCAAAAACATTTACAAGCATCCATAAACAATATGATAAACTGGGCTTTGAAAAATGGGTTTGTTTTTTCTCCTCAGAAAACAGTTAGCGTTCACTTCTGCAAGCGACGTGGCCTTCATACAGATCCAGAGCTCCGACTAAATGAGTCGGTCATTTCCACAGTTAGTGAGAAAAAGTTTTTGGGCTTGATATTAGATAACAAACTAACATTTCGCTCTCATATTCAAAACTTGAAAAGAAAATGCCGTCAAACTCTAAATATTATAAAAGTCCTATCAAACACCTCTTGGGGAGCTCTTTGATGAAGATATATAAATCACTGATTCGCTCAAAGCTTGACTACGGGGCACCAATTTATGGCTCATCTGCCAAATCTACTTTTAAATTGTTAGACTCAGTGCATAATCAAGGACTTCGTATAGTTACAGGAGCTTTTAGAAAATCGCCAATTCAAAGTTTACAAGTTATAAGTGGTGAGCCCTCCTTGGAACTCAGGCGGAAACGACTTTGCTTATCCTACTTTTATAAAATTAAAAGTGTCGAATACCACCCACTATGCAACAAGGTTCTCAATCCTATATATGGATCGTTAATCTCTAGAAGATTGTCTTTTACACCAACTTTTGGATTCCGTATAGGAAAGATTTTACGAACATTCAAAACTGAAGACTTCCGGATTGTTGTAAATATTAGTGGTCCACCTCCATGGCAGGAGTCGTCTTTCAGTTTTGTAGATGATTTCATGCACTTCCTGAAACTATCAACATCAGACGTGATGTTTCAGAAAATTTTTTATGAACACAGACAACAGTATCATTCTTTTCAACCTGTTTATACAGATGGTTCGAAGTGTGGTAATAATGTTGGCTCAGCAGCAGTTTTTCGCAATGTAGTAATATCCAAAAGACTTCACCCTTTCTATTCTGTTTTTACATCCGAACTTTATGCAATACATCTAAGGTTTCAAAAAATTGCAACCTTATCCCCCTCTAAATTTATTATATATACTGACTCTAAAAGTAGTATTGCAGCTTTTAAGAATATATCATCGGAAAATCATCCCTTAGTTCTAAATAGTTTGCACATATATAATTCGCTAAAAAATAATTTCGCAATTAAATTCTCTTGGATTCCTGCGCATGTTGGAATTTGGGGAAATGAAAAAGCTGACAAGGCAGCAAAAAGCTCAACCTGCTGAAGGAAAATTTTGTTCCATTATCCGATGCATTATAAGCAATAAAAATAATTCAAAGTAAATTCTGACGAGCTACAAGGGAAAAGCTATCTACAAATACACTTTTTCAAATACAGCCATCTGTCAAGGGTTTCAAAAGTAAAATTCTAACTAGAAAGAAAGATGTCATTATCACGAGACTTCGAATAGACCACACCTATTTGACCCAAAAACATCTTTTGCACTCTGATTATGCACCACTTTGTGATAAATGCAATTGTGTTTTAACGGTTAAGCATATTCTGTGTGAATGCCAAGTTTTTAGTACACAACGACAAGTCCATTTTATAGCAACTGTTTTCAACTTAAATGACATTTTAGGAGATAACTCTCATCCAAATATTTTTACTTTTTAAAAAAATATTCAAATTTTACAGCAGATTTAATTGTATCTTTTTTCTTAAATGCTTTAATTTTTAACTCGAAAGCCATGGTTAACAAATGTTTGGCGCAGAATGATCAAATTTGGTCCTTGCGCCATAAAAACCAACTAACCAACGAGATCGTTATCCCATACCTCGATTAGAATATTTCAATCACATTTTAAAGAATACTTTATTTGCATCAAGCATATTTCCAAATTCTTATTAAGGAAGCTTATAAGCCAAAAACTGCTACAATAACAGCCTTCGGTTTGTATGAATTCAATGTAATGAGCTTTGGCTTACTTAATTCTCGGTCTATCTTTAAAAGCTTTATCACTGAGGTATTTAGAAGACTCAGTTTTGTGTTCCCATATTTGGACGATGTTTTAATTGCGTTAACTAAGGGAAGAAATCACGAAAAACACGTAAAATTAGCTTTTGACAGATTGCAAAAATATGGATTGAGACCGCTTTCGGAGTTGAAGAACTGGAATTTTTAGGTTTTATAATTACAAGTGAAGGATCAAAAACTCTTCCTAGAAAATTTAAAGCAATTCCTAATATTAAGTTTCCTGAAACTGTTCATCAATTACGGACTTTTTTCCTTGGAATGGTTAATTTTGATTATCGTTTTTTGAAGAACGCCGCTAGTACTCAAGCCATTTTACACGAATACTTAAAAGGAGTAACGTAAAAAGACAATCGGAAAATAACTTGGAATAATGAAGCCATTGAGCAGTTTGAAAAATGTAAGAAAGATTTGGCAAATGTTTCTATTTTGTCTCATTCAAATCCAGAAACTCCCCTTCCGTTGTGCACAGATACTTCAGTGGGTGCGGTTTTACATCTTGAAAATGGTAGATGGAAAACCAATTGGATTATTTTCCTAGAAGCTTAACCACGCACAGCAAAATTGCAGCACATGCGATGGGGAACTTCTCGGAATTTATCTATACATTAAATATTTCAAAAATATTCTAGAAGGAAGAAAATTCACAGTGTATACTGACCACAAGCCATTAATCTACGCATAGTTGCAAAAGTCCGGGTAAGCATCAC
Organism: Argiope bruennichi; assembly: GCF_947563725.1. Classification (NCBI taxonomy): domain Eukaryota; kingdom Metazoa; phylum Arthropoda; class Arachnida; order Araneae; family Araneidae; genus Argiope; species Argiope bruennichi. The sequence goes on along the minus strand of NC_079151.1, from coordinate 4,386,953 downwards.
CACGTCAAATTAGACAACTTCAATATATTTCAGAATTCACAACAGAAATTAAGTACATTACAGGAGAAAGTAAAATGGTAGTGGATATTTTATTAAGAATTGAGGAAATTGCCTTAATGGATTATGAACTAGTTGTCGAAGAATAAGAACAAGTTGATGAATTTCGAACATGTCAAGAATCTATAAGTTTGCCATTGAAAAAATATCCCGTTCCATCTGGAAAATATTTATGGTGTGATAGTTCAACGCAGCATATTAGACCTTATATATCTAAAAAAGTTTGCATCTCACCAATTTCACGGATTATCCCATCCGGGAATTAAATCAACAGAGAAATTAGTTTCCTCAAAATTTGTATGCCCAAATATTAAGAAAGATGTCCAGCAGTGGGCGAAGTCATGTATAAGTTGAAAATAACCTGACATACAAAGTAAGTATTGGGTGAAATTCAAAAACCATCAGGAAGATTTCGGGAAATACATATTGATATTGTAGGTCGACTTCCCTCATCAAATGGCAACACCTACTGTTTAACAAGTATTGATAGATACACGAATTGGATGGACGCCGTTCCGCTTTAAAATATCTCTGCAGACCGGAAGTGGGAATTTAAAGGGATGCAAAAATGTAAACAATACATTTGTGTGACTATTTTGTAACTTTAAAGCGATATAAATGCCAAAATCTTTTTTAAAAATATAAATCAACGTTTCCCTTTTTCATTTTTAGTTAATTTTTTAAATCTGGCAGCAATTTTTTAAATTCAAATTTAAGTACTGAGTTGAAACTAGTGTGAAACTGACTGAAGACTCCAAAGAAGGTCTTTGCTCAACTTTTATAGTATCTTGTAAATATAGATTTATGACTGGATTCACGTCAACCCCCAAAATGAGTAAAAGATCGCCTTTGAATACTTTATTGGTATTTAAGATTGATTGGCAGAGGATTTTCTTCTGGGAAAAAATTGTTGAGCACATTAAATTCGCTATATGTTTCTAAACAGACTTTTAGAACTCATGAACTGAAACTATTAGAATCAATGAAGTACTGTTGTGAGAAAATATCTGAAATCTAATCTGCATCTAAATAAATACAAAATTTGGAAAAAAAGAAAAAGCACAACCTGTGGTGTTTCTGTAGATAGCACAAGGCAACGGAGAGGCCATATGTCACTAAATGGCTGTGTCTCAGCTATTTCCATAGATAATGGGAAAATATTGGGTTTAAAAGTGATGACCCAATATCGTAGAATGTGTGAAAGGAATATTTCTTCCAACCATGGATGTTCTAACTACAAATGTCACCAGGAAATATGGAAGCTGTTGGTGCTTTAGCGGTATGCGATGCGCGAGGATAGAACCTGGGACCCTGTGGTTAGCAGTCCAGTAACTAAACCATTATACCAAAACGATCGTTCGGGTAGAAGAGTTGTTAACTGGCTTATACGCTATTCACCACAGTGCTTATATAATTTTTGAACAATCAGTATTAAAACGAGAGTTACAATACATCGAGTATTTTGGTGATGATGATTCTAAGGCATTTCTGAAAATGAAGGGTGTCAATGGAAAGGATATGGTTACAAAACTTCAATGTACAGTACACGTTAATAAAAGAGTTGGGTCACGAGTAAGGAAATTAAAAAAAGAATGCTAAAAACTCGGTGGAAAAGACAAATTTATCGATAAACCTCAAAATTTCTATGGAATTGCTATCCGTAGTAATGTTGGAGATATTGAAAAAATGCAGTCTGCTGTTCTTAGAAACTTAACGCATAGGCAATGTCCAGAAGGGAGCGACAGCTGGTATCGATATCAGTAAATATAGCAACGGAAAAAAAAAAAAAAATCAGAAAAATCACCAGGTTTTCCTAATTCTGTCATGAAAATGGTAAAATTAACATATTTAGAACTTTGCGATAGGGAAATATTAAAAAATACTGGCATGGTATGACACAGAACAATAATGAAAGTTCCGACAACATCTTGTGGTCAGTAATACCTAAGAAACATTTTGTGGAACAGAAAAATTTGTTTTTAGATGCATATATGGCACCCATTTTGTTTAATTCTGGATATATAGGACTGTTACTTATTTTTAACACCTGGAAATTCCCTGATTTTAAAAATCTGTATGGGAATCGATATTGAGCGCATTAAGAAATTGAAACGCCAATCATTTCCCTCTACTAAACTGACCAGAAAAATGTTGAAAGCTAAAAAAATCCCAATTAATTAAAAATGAAATTAAAGAGGGTTTGACTCACAAATATGAGGAATTTAAAGAATGAAAAATGAGTAAAAAATTTTATGGTGTATTAAAATCTTTAAATGTGTTTTCTCAATATTTTGCTTTACGCTAAACAACACAGAAAATCATTTCAAGATATTGAATTGAAATTTTGAGAAAATGTTTAAATATGTTTTTTTCTGTGTCATGAACTGAAATCTAATCTCCATCCACATTTTTTATTTTATTGCTTTTTTTGTTAAAAAAATCAGTAATCTTTGCTTTTAAAAAATGAATTTTTACACAAATTTTCAAAATTTTGCAAATTTTTTAGTTTATAACACATATACGTCTGTTATTTTTGTACTGTATAAATATTATTGAAATATAATTATTAGAATTTAAAGTAGGAAGTTTACCATAAGTGTAATTTTTCACTAAAATGTGACTAAAAATTGCCAATATTTCCAAAATTAATAACAATTTCATAAAAGTTACATTTAAATTTAAAGTTTTATGTCCCATTTTAAATAAAAGCATCTTTTGTTTATTGAAAATTTAAATATTTTTAAAAAAAGTCTCCGAAGGCAAGGCACATACCTTAAATGTAACTTACTAGTAATTTAATAATTATAAATATTATTTTGTAAATAGTTGTTAATTCAGATTGGCATTAGTGATATATTATTATTTTTTTTTAGTTTGTTGTTTCTAAAGATGCAAGAGTTGAATAAAAATAAATTGATGTTAATTTGGTAAGATTATTTATAATGTTGTAAGATTTCATTTAATAGTAAGTTTATCTGCCTTCCATTTTTGTTGATAAACGAACGCAACACCTTCTTTCTTCTAGTCCTCACAAACATTTGCATAATCATAAAGAATATCAAGAGCTTTTATTTAATCAGCTGAACTTTTTATTCTTTTTTCTGCCAAATTTTTGTTTGTAGGCAATGTAGGACGATCTTCTAACCAAGGCAGCTAAACAATAAATCTTTTATATTCATCTAGTTCAGGAAAACAAAAAAAATAACTCTTCAGTTTCCTTCTCGCGTTCTTTTTGACTTTGTTTTGGGGCAGGATCCAATATTCCAATAGTATCCAAATCCCTAAGATCACAAATACTTCTATTGTGCGTATGTAATGATAAAACTGTCATATAGCTATAATTCTTCAACTCATCATTTAATTTACATATGAGAGTCCTTCCAAATAAACTTTCCATGGCTATTAAATCGCAAGAGAACTTCAAAATTTTTCCTGTATAAAGATTGCCTGATATATCAACACCTATCGAAAAATGCAATGAAGATGTTGAATTCGAAAGGGATGTTCCTTCATCACAAAGAAATATGCCTTTTTCTTTAATTTCTTTTGTCCACTACAAAGAAACTGCTCTTGAGATATCAACACGTATTTTCTTTTGATCTAAAACCTCAGAAGTGCTGTGATAATCCTTTTGGAAGCTGTTCACTTAAATTTCATATAGATTATGCTTCTGGTGACTTTCATCTCCACCAAAAATATTGTAGATAATTTCTTCAGCTCTAATTGATTTATGGCCCTTTTCTCTACAGCTTCTTTACTTATGAAAGATTTTTGACAACCTGTGTCAATCAATGCTCTTACAGGAAAATCTTTTTCTTCACCTCGAAGAAACACTACCAGGGTTTGTAGAAAGACACTTGCAAAACAAGTGGGGGTTAGGCATTGTATTGTTACAAAAAATTTTCTACAAATACCGCCAATCAATCGTGATAACGCAGCGCCTTAATTCGCTAGTTCAGCAGCTCGCTTGCTTTTTTTATAGTCTTCCCACAGGAAGTGATGCCACTTACAGGAAGTGGCATAATCTTGGGAAAATTCCAGAACTTTCTCCAAGTTACAAGGAAAAACTGGTCTCGGTGATATAATGTTGGGACCAACTGGAGTCTTCTAGAAAATTCCTTTCGTCGCCAATATTTGTCACCAAGATTGCCCACTTTCGTCGCCAAGATCGTCAAATTTCTAGCCAAGGTCGGCATGTTAGGGATACGTTTTTATCACTTCGTAATACTATTGAATCTTTCAACATTGTTATCACTAACTGCTTTTCCAGACTTGGAAGGTCCAACAGTCTTTACGTTAGGACACATCACAACATAACTTTGAAACATGACCAATATTGAAGCACTTGTAACAACAACCTTGCTTCTTCAATTGTGTAATTTTCTCATTTAAATACAAATTTCTGCCAAGATAACAATCTTTTGGTTGGTGGTTTTCTTTATCACAGACGACAATTCGAAAGAAGAAACACAGTTTCGATTTCTTGAAAACAATCCTGCAGCTGCCAACAAGTCTTTTTAAAATTTGCCTTGCATCCTATTTCATTTAAAAAAGAAGCCTTGCCTAGCAAGTGCTATTCTGTCTTCATTTTCATCTTCGCTCTTCAGGAATTTCATTAAACTCTCCAATCGTGATTCTTCTTCAGCCTTCTTATAGGCCCTCAAATTTCTATCATTCCACTGCCAGGCTCTTAAAATTCCTTCACTTAAACATGATTCAACAAGTGAAAATAACATAGCAGCATATTTTGCTGTAGTGACACCAAGAGTCTGTAATGATCCAATTTGAGTTTCAGTGCGGTCGTAAACAGTTGAAAGCTTCACTTGTGATAGTTTTCACTTTAATGTTAAATGCCAAAGTTAGTTTCAGAAATTCTCGAACTTAATATTCAACTAAGAGATCATTTTTACCGAACCGAGATTTCAAACATTGCTTTGCAATAAATTTCGTTGGTTGGAGGAAAACTTTCAACTAATTCACGGGCTCAGGAATTCGGAATAGTTGCTTGCACAAAATATTGGAATTTGTCGATTTCACCAATGTCGGGGTCATCATCAATTTTTTCAAACTGTCCCCAAAACAGTAGCCAGTCCTTAATTTCTTCAACTCCAGCTGCATTAACTTCAATGCATCAAACTTGTATCATCATTTTCATCAATAATATTCTTGCACTTTGCTTTAAAACTCAGATTCAGTCACTTGAATTTTCGGCTATATTCATCCGCTGCATTAATTTCAGCATCCAATATACAATAGTTATTTCAGTTTCAAGTAATATTAAATGAAGAATTTCTTCATTTAAAACACATTCATTATATTTTCTCCAAGTAATTCGAAGTTCGATAATAAATCAACATCTTCCGTTAAATTTTTCACCAGCATTTGAAATATCATCATTAATAGAATTATATAAACACGTAAATGGGTACAGTTCTAGAGACGAGTACCATTTGGAGATTTCCCGCCAAATTTTTCTCGCCAAGCCCCGCGGATGCTGTAATCTTCAGAATTGTATTTCTCAATATTATGACTATTTTCAAGAGATTTTTTTCTGAAGATTACATCGTCCATGGGGCTATGGCAGGAGAAAAATTTGGCATGAAGTATACAAAAAGAATAAAAATAAGAATTAGAAATAATTAAGAATAGCACAATTTGAACAATGTTAAATTTAAAAAAATGCAGAAAAATTACAATACAAATTTTTTTTAACTCACCCGATTTAACGATGTGAATTTCGTTAATTTATAATAATGCCCTTCCCTTCTACAAACCTTTCCTTTCTGTTAATACCATATACTGCCCGCATTCACCACACTTCCATCAGCAATTAAATCCATTTTCATGCACCATTCAACACACGCTTTCGCTCCCAAACGTTCTAAATCGAAAAAACCCCGCAATTTAAGGGATTCCTCATTTGTCACATTCATACCAGCCATTTTACACCACAAGAAAAATCGACGAAAGTAAGAAAAAAAAAATACTTTACAAGATTTGGAGAGCAGAAGAAATCAGAATAAATCCAATCGTTAATTAACTGAGGAGAAAATCTTGAAATTCCCAACGAAAAGCTGCCACCACAAGAGAAATCGAAGAAAGTAAGAAAAAAATACGTTACAAGACTTGGGGAGGAGTAGAAATTAGAAATTCCCCGCGAAAAGCTGCAACAGCGCTGCTAGAGAGAAGAGCTGGGTGATTATTATAACAGAGCATTAATTAAGATGAGTTTCTTTTCTTCTTTTGTCTTAGCCACTTTGATCTTTTTCGCCGCATTGAGCACGTTATGATGACGATAACAAAATGCGAGTTCACTTTATAACCTCGGTAGGACAACAGAGGCGCCTCAATCTCAGGAGACACCCGTGCACAAGTCGAACCTGATTGGTTTGTCAGATCAGTGAATTGAAAACCGCCAAATGCGTTTATCGCCAATTTTACAGTAACCAATTTTTATCTACGAAGCGGTTAGCATTATTCATTATTGCAAGGATAAACAATAAACATGGAATTTAAGTGTACGCTATGCGGAGCTGAATTTTATAAAAAACGAAATTTGCATGTCCATTTATCACGCATTCATGGAGTAAAAAGTGATAACAAAAATTTTGAAAGTGATTTCGTATGTGTTTATTGCAAAAAACATTTCGCATCTAAAAAGAGTTTATCGACACACGTGGGGAAAATTCATCACGTTGTAAGGGCAAATATTTTGTGCCAGGAGGAAAAATGTGAAGAAAGTTTCCCAACGTTATGTGATTTTCGAGCGCATTTATGCACTTTTCATGAATTGAAAGGTATTGAAAATTGCGAAAAGCTGAAATTCGAGAAATACTCGGGTAAGTACTTGTATCGGTTTAGCCTGATACGTTTCCTTCGACATGTTTAACTATTGATTTGTCTTTTTAATGAAGAATCGTGTGCAAAATATACCAGCCTAATAATTTTAATTATTCTTTGGCTTTACTGCTAGAATGTTTTTTTTTTATCTGGTTCTTAAAAGTACGGTTAAAAAACAATTATATTTTTATTTTACTGCTTAGATTTAGTGTTATAGCATTTAAAAGAATCTCTCATGGAAGCATATTTTTTTCTCTCTTTATGTTAAACCAAAATAGAAAGCAGCACAAAGTCATTTATAGAGAGGAAGGACAGAATTTGTTATAAAAAAGATTGGAATAATTTCAATGTCACAAATAATCAACAAAAAGAATTGTAAAATTATTTTTTTAAGAAGTTTAGAGTTTATAATAATGATTGCATTAAAAATTATGGGACAATTCTCGAGACGGGTACCATTTGGCGATTTCCCGCCAAATTTTTCTCGCCAAGCCCCGCGGCCGCTGTAATCTTCAGAATTGTATTTCTCAATATTATGACTATTTTCAAGAGATTCTTTTCTGAAGATTACAGCGTCCTTGGGGCGATGGCAGGAGAAAAATTTGGCATGAAGTATACAAAAATAAGAATAATTATATTTAATAGAATATTATATTTAGAATATTATAATAATAAAATAAGAATAATTATATAAGAAATAATTAAAAATAGCTCAATTTGAACAATGTTAAATTTAAAAAAATGCACAAAAATAACAATACAAATTTTTTTGAACTCACCCGATTTAACGATGTGAATTTCGTTAATTTACAATAATGCCCTTCTCTTCTACAAACCTTTCCTTTCTGAAAATACCATATCCTGCCCGCATTCACCATACTTCCATCAGCAATTAAATCCATTTTCATGCACCATTGAACACACGCTTTCGCTACCAAACGTTCTAAATCGAAATTTAAGGGATTCCTCATTTGTCACATTCACACCAGCCATTTTACACCACAAGAAAAATCGACGAAAGTAAGAAAAAAAAATACTTTACAAGCAGAAGAAATCAGAATAAATCCAATCTTCGGAAAGATTTCCCACGAAAAGCTGCCACCACAAGAGAAATCGAAGAGAGAAATAAAAAAATACGGTACAAGACTTGAGGAGCAGCAGAAATTTTTTAGACCTAATTGGGTTGAAATTCAAAGCCAATTCAAACCTGATTGGTTAAAAATTACACCCCCGATATCGCATTCTCTTAACAGGGTTGCCATACATTGGAAGCGAATATACATTATATGTCACCATGAACTTGTATAAATGATTTATAAAATGTTATGAAATTGATGAGACCAAAAGAAACTCAACGAAAAAGTCATTCAAAAATATTTGTGCTTAAAGATTTAGAATCAACTTCTCATGTTTTCCTTCGCATTGATAGAGTACGAAAGCTACTTGAACCCGCTTATGAAGTTTCGTATTTTATTATCAGCCGCACACCAAAATAGTTTACTCTGAGGATAAAGAATAAAGAAGCGAATGTAACGATAGAGATTGGAGCTAGCATATCTTCTACCAAAGAGAAGTTTACAACTCCAAATTGTGTGAAGAGTACGCCTGCGCCGCGGCCAGCTTAGATTCAAACCAAGAAAACTGTGCCTCAATCTGATCTTAAATCAGCTTTAAGACAATCTCGAATTGGCAGAATTATTAAGACGCCTTTGAGATTAAAAATTTAAATTTTGTCGATATTTACTTTCTACTTTCTAACGTAACGTTCATTACTAGTAATATCGAATAAGTTATAAATATTTCCGTTAAGGTATGTGCCTACCCTAAAATCAATGCTTTCATAAAAATTATCGAATTTTTTTATGTGTTTATTTTATAGCCCAAACATTTTAGATTCCAAAACTGTTTCATTTTTGTTCTTACATTAGTTAGAAGCAAAATTACAGCCTAATAAATAAACTGGAAATTGATCTTTTGGACCGGAAGTGGGAATTTAAAGGGATGCAAAAATGTAAACAATACATTTGTGTGACTATTTTGTAACTTTAAAGCGATATAAATGCCAAAATCTTTTTAAAAAATATAAATCAACGTTTCCCTTTTTCATTTTTAGTTAATTTTTTAAATCTGGCAGCAATTTTTTAAATTCAAATTTAAGTACTGAGTTGAAACTAGTGTGAAACTGACTGAAGACTTGACTGAAGAAACTGACTGAAAATTTGGCGCCAAACTTGGCGGCACCCGTCTCTAGAATTTAATCAAAATTATAATCTTGTTAAAAGGAAAAGTTTGACTATTGTAAATATATACTGTATATTTATCCTTATGCACAATTTTTACCAATCAAATATTTAAAGATATACATTTTTTATAGATTTCCAACAGTGGCTGGCAGAGGAAGAAAATAATATCAATGTTAAATTTTTTGTAAACTCGAAAAAGAAAAATGAAAACCATGTTTACACATCTTTCTGGTGTAACCTCAGTGGTTCCTACAAACCAAAAGTTGAATCGCGTAAAAGGCAACTAAAGGCACAAGGAACTATGAAGATGGGATTTCACTGTACAGCTGCAATTTTTGTGAAAGATTTTGTTTCTCATGTTGAAGTTTCCTATTACAAGGGACATTATAAACACGAGAAGTCATTATGCCATGTGCCTTTGCCTGAAGTTGAGAAAGAGTTAATAGCAGGTAAAGTTATTTTTAGAATAACATTTAATAAATAAAATAATATTGCTGGGAATAAAAAGAATGCATTTTTTTTATAACCTTTATATTGCAATTTTTAGTAGTATCGTAGAATTTAAGTTTGAGAATAAGAATCTACTCTTAGTTGCGGGTTGAGTGATTTGCAAGTAGTCTATTTTAAATATTGTTTAATAAATATGTCCTTTAGGAAACAAACCATTAAATCTACTTCTAGATATATTGAAATTTAATTGAAAATTCTTTAATCTTTTTAACTCCAAAGGGTATTTACATTCCAGAGATTAGACTTCATTCTCTATTGTGTAAATAAATTCTACTTATACATGGGTTATTATAGAAAGAATTGTTTTGACATGATTAAAAATTTAATTAATCATAATTCCTTAAATTAACAAATTTCGCATTAAATTGATATCTCATTTTGAAATAAATATATGCATCTGGTATACAAAACTAATATTATTTTAACACAGCTTCTTTATTGCTCTTACGCTTGTACTCACCAAACTAGATGGTGAAAATGGTTGTTAATCTTAAAATGTTGTTAAAATTTTTATGCCTAAAGACCTTTTTTTAAATGTATTTCAGGTAAACTTCTTCAAGGTGTTGCTGAAAAAAATATCTTGCAAGATATTCGGCAGTCTTTGGATACGTCATTTGGAAGAAAACACCTTACTTCCAGGAAAGATCTGCTAAACATCAAGAGAGATTTCGGGATTATGCTTCCTAGTAGAGGATCCATTATTCAAGATGACGAGATGAGTGTCTGTGCTTGGGTCGATAAAATGAAGATCGAGAAGGATAATCCTGTTCTCTTCTATAAAAGACAGGATGATGCTCACCCTACAATTCAAAATAAAGACTTTATGCTAGTTCTCATGAAACATTTTCAAAAATATATATTTTATCGTTTAGGAGCAGATCGAATCTGTGTTGACTCAACTCACAGTATTTCAAATTACAACTTTGAATTGGTTACTGTGCTTGTGATTGATGAATACGAGGAAGGTATTCCTGTTGCCTTTTGTATTTCATCTTCAGTAAACACTGTAATTTTAACCCACTTTTTTCAATGTATTAAGACATCAATGTCTACCAGCATCATTCCAAAAATTTTTATGAGTGATGATGCTGTTATGTTTAAAAATGCTTGGGTTAGTGTGTTTGGTCCATGTGATCATTATTTATTATGTGCTTGGCATGTAGATCGAGCATGGAGGAAAAAATTAAATTCTGTAAAAAAGGAAATACGGGAAGATATATATAAAACTTTAAAGACTCTAATGTATGAATTGGATGAAAATAATTTTAAAAATATGCTTAGCAGCTTTTGCGAGATGCTAAATGAAGATATCAATACAAAAGAATTCTATGAGTATTTTTTTAAATAATTATCATTCAAGATGCGAGATGTGGGCATATTGTTTTAGAAAAGGAGCTAAAATTAATACTAATATGCATATTGAAAATTTTCATAGAAGTTTAAAACATATTTATTTAGAAGGGAAAAAGACAAAAAGAGTCGATAAAGTTATTTTTGAATTAATTAGATTAGTAAATGATAAAAATTTTGATTATTACATTAAAACTCAAAAGGGTAAAATCACTAAAAAGGCAACACAAAATTTTAAAAGGCACAGGGATGATAAAAATTTACAAGCAACTTTCGAGCAAATTAAAGAAAATGAGTGGAAAGTTATTTCAGGTAAAAACGTATATAATGCAATAAAAGTTCATTCTTGCAATGACACTTGTATAATTGCTTGCAGAAATTGTATTTTATGTATGAAATCATATACTTGTACTTGTCATGATTACATGATCTCTAATTTTTTATGTATACATATACATTACATTTCAATAAATTCTAGCCAAAATAATAATTTTTGCGGTCCACTAAATAAAAACAGTTCCATTATTTCTATTATAAATTCTGAATCTAAAATTATTACAGAAGTAGGCCCTAGTCAGTTAGAATGTAATAAGGTTACAATGGGTATAGTTTATAATAAACTGAATTCTTTAACAACAATGGATGATGTTGCGTCACATCAAATAAAAAAATCACTTAATAGCAATTAAACATTTATTAGGAGTTAATTCTGAATATTCCTTTCCTTGTCATCCTAAAATAGCTTCTGAACCATCAAATAAGAAGATTCTTAAGCAAAAACGATTTTATTCGGTTAAGAAGCCTTATTCAAATAAAAAGATTAAGCTTTCTAAACCTAACTCTGCTGAAATTGAAATAAAGAAAAATGTTCTCTTAAAAAAAGAAATGTTGCACTCTAGTAACACTAATCCTGATCATTGTTATTCCAAGTAAGCAAATGTTCTTTTGTATCAATATGTCGTTGGCAACTTTGTATCAATATGTCTGCATGTTTATTCTTGGTTTCATGACAAGTCTGATCTCTTCTTTCTTACAATCGTATACATAAATAATAATTGTCTTTTAATGTTTTCTGTATTTTCACATGTTTATGATTGCATGTGTATCACCCTATTAGATGTGTTAGTGATTGTTAATTTTTGCACATTCCTTTTTAAATTTATATTATATAATAAAATTAATATATTTAAGTAATATTGTGTATGTATGTTTAACTTACTCCACTGTAAAATGTATGTGGATTATATTATTCGAAATTTACTTTGTATCTAATTTCTTTACTTTGTATTTGTATTTTTGTAACATAATCTCCATCTTTTTGTTATTTACACCTTTCAATTGAAAAAAAAATTTGTTTATTTGAAAATAAATTGTTTTATTTGCAATGGTACTTGTTTTCATTCCTTATTTTTCAGATTTTACATATATACATATATGTAATTAATTCTTAATGTAGTTATCCAAGTTACAATCCTAATTTCAAGTAATACAATCACCTCCCCATTCTTCAACCCAGATCTCAAATGGTTTAAATAAGAATCTATTAAAAATATAATGTTCATAGAATGAAAGTAAAAAATATAAAGTTTTTTTTATAAGAATAAAAGTAAGAAATACAGAATATGAGAAAAATATTCTATAAATACATGCATTTTTATTTCTTTCAACAATTAAGTGTATTAGATAAGAGTATGAAATTCAATCATTAGCTCTAAAATTTATATTGAATTGAAGACATATTAATTTTTAAAAGTAATGTAGCTTTAAAAAAAATCAAAATATAGAAAGGATTTGAGATGGAGCTTCTCCCCTTGGAATATTTGCATTCTTTAATACTATCAGCATCACTAAGAACAGTTCGTAATATTTTCTTTTCAAATATAGAAATAAGAGTTTTTCCATGTGAAGTTATTGCCTTAAGTTCTGAACACATATGTTAAAATGAATCCAGTGAGAGTTTTGTAGATCTGAGCATTTCATTTTTATTGAAAGACAACATTTATAAACCTTTTTAATTATATAAAGCTTTATTTGATGAAATGAAAAGGTTTTGTAAGTTTTTCAAATCTATGAAAATCATTCTCAGTAAAGAGAACAGTAATTCTATTTTTTTCATAAAAAATGCATATAATTTGCTTTTTTATGCTTTAATACTCAGCCCATTTAATGTATGGCTATCTCAAGGACAGGGAATGTCTGAAGGCAATAAGAGTTTAGTTACAATGTCAGTGCCCTCAATATATATATGAAGAGTCAAAGGAAACAGCCCTTTTAAATTTGAATGTATTGTCTATTATGCTCTTGTAATTTATAAAGGTTTATTTATTAAGATATCAAAAGAAAAATTGTCCACTCTACTCCAAACTTGAGCTAACCCTTTATGGTAATAAAATGTAACTAGTTATGTTACTGATTTCTTTCTTAATTTAATAACAGCAAATGATGCCCATTGCTTTAAATTTTACATCAACAATCATCAACTATGTTCATTCTATTACTGTAAATTATACCTGTTATGCACCAATGTTCTTTCACAATTAAATTTTTAAAGAGTTAAAATTTCTCAAATAACAATTTTCAGGCAAATTTTTTTATTTTGGAAAGATTTGGTTGCACCTTCTGTAAGAAAAAAAATTATTCAGAAATCTTCACTATTAAAATGTAATACAATTTAGGTAATTTTTCTTATACTTTCATAATTAATATTTCATTTAAAGTATTAGTTTCACTAATTGCCATAGTCATTACATGGTTTATTCTTGGAAAATAAAAAGAATTGTACTTTAAATTGAAAATTAATATTTTTTAATAAAATTCAGTTTTTATGTTTCACTTTTACTATTTCAATTACTTTTTTAAGCTGAAATAAAGTTAGAAACTATAGTCAACACAACAAAAAATGAAGTTCATACATCCTTAGTATTCTTAGTTTTAAATGACATATATCACTTTTTAGAGTGTAAGGAATTCCTGATTTGAAAATAAAAGAAAATTGAAAATAAGGTTTCAAGAAAAATTTCAGTTAGCATATACAATTAATTATTTCATATAATTCTTTCAAAAAAAAATATGCATGTATACTTGTAAATAAACTTAGAAACATGTAGCAGACCCTGATTTCTTCTACATCAGCTTTATTATAAAATAGATGTGTGTAAAATTTAAATCAACTGAATTACAAAACAATATACTGTCTGTCCACGACAAGAATACTGCTAGACATTCGTCTATGTTTACGGCGGGCGTTATAGAAACAGGTTACTGTAGGAAGAGTTCATTTCGCAGAGGTAGAAATTCATTCAAGTTTCTTACATTGGCACGTTTAGCGCCAAAGTGGCGATATTTGGTATTATTGCATTTAATTCTTGAAAACAAATTAAAAAAAAATAATTCACTCAGCTGAAAATCATTTGCATACTCGGAATATTGAAAATATCCGGCATTCCTGTCATATGTATACAAAGAACAAAACAAATCAAATAGAAAAACTGAATAAATATTTGTATGTCTAACGACTACACAAGAAGAAAAAAAAACTAGAAACTAGAACTCGCAGAAACTAGAGCGAGTTCAGCTCAGCGCAGCTCGTATTATCACTGGGCTCCGCAGAAGCACGCCATCCAACATCGTACTCTACGAGGCTGACTTACAGCCATTGAGAGATAGATGTATTCCTAATCTTATAAAGTACTTTAGCAAACTTTATAGCTATCGTTCTCAACATCGAACCGCTAATTTCCTGTGTGGTTGGAAGAACACTCAGAGGTTGAAGAGGTATAGTCCTCTTGGACATGCTGAAAAGTTAGATGTTTTGCAACCCATTGTTTCTTCTAACTCTCTAAAGCCTATTGCTTCCCCTCTTGACAAATTATCTGGTGTGTACTTCCATACAGAACTATTGACTTACACTAATAAATCTTCTCAACATCCTGAATTTCTAAGACAAGCTGCTCTTGAAGTAATCAATAATATCCCATCTGAAGCTGTACTGATTTATACTGACGGTAGTAAAGATGAAAATGGTCACACTGGTAGCGGGGTTGTAATTAAATCCGGCAATGAAGAGACTTTCCTTAGTCAGCGCAACCCTGACTTTAGTTCCGTCTTTGGCTCAGAATTGATAGCCATTGACATGGCTCTGGGCTTTTCTTTAGATCACCAATTAATCGGTGAGATTTGGCTTCTAGTTGATAGTCGTAGCGTCATACAGTACTTAGAAAACTGGAGGAATATTGTAGACCAGAGAGGCATCCGTGTTTTTGAAAAATTAAAATTGATGTCCAAGTCCTCCGCTATACATTTTCAATGGATACCATCTCATGTAAACCTTAAATATAATGACATTGCAGATAGTCTGGCTAAGAAGGGTTCATCCCTGACTCTGAATTCTGCTGAGCCCTTAACTTTCCAGGAAATGCATTCCAGAAGTAAGGCCCTTGTCAACTCATCTTGGAAACTACCACCTTCCCATCCTTGGTACCTTGGCTCTGTCCCTGGTGGTGCTCTGAGCTTTGGCGGTGCTAGACAAGACCAGACGGCTCTGTCTAGATTTAAATCTGGCCACCTCAAGACTATTCGGTTCTCCGGTGGGAACAAGATCTTCCCCATCTGCACAAAGTGCAATTCAAGCGGGGCCACTGCTGAACATTTGCTTCGCTGTATTGGCTTTTCCCGGGAGAACCTGCTTCATAGCCCCAATAATGTCCTTGATGGTTTGAAGGCGAATGGTCTCATGGACCTGATCTGATTCCGATCAGGGGATTAGAAAGAAGAAGAAGAAGAAGAAGGAAAAAAAAAAAAAAAAAAAAAAAAAAATTAAGAAGTAAAATCATGCATGACAAAACATTAATCGTCTTCATTTCATTTGCTCTAAATTTATATAAGTTATTAATATCAAATTCTCCGCAGCAAACGCGAGGTAATCTAATTTAACATAATTAATCGTAATTTAACATAATTAATCGTACTTATTTCATAAATTTTATAAAAGTGCTTTTATTTTGTTTTAAAGTAAAATGCTCATTGTTAAATAGGTTTGAAACCTTTCCAAATTTATATTTATTTTTCTGATGTATATACTATTTCCCGAAACACAAAATTAACGATTACCACACTATCAATTTTCAGATTTTTAAAAATCAAACTGTGATTTGTAACTTATTTTCAATATGCACAAGCTTTTTACAGCATAATTAATTTCGCAAAGTTTATATGTAAAAGTATTCTGAATTTGAAGATAATTCAAGTGTTCATTCATGCACGTGCCAGATGTCCCAGATTTAAAGGAACCCAACTAAATAAGCCCAATATCGCTTTACATTATTCTACGAAAAACGCGGTAAAAGTTTGTTTTTGTATTCCAGATTACCATTTATTCATTTCCCCCGGCTTGAAAAAGAAATACAATTATTTCAAAGAAAAATTTTTCTCACGAGCTGTGAATTCAAATAAGAGTGATAAATGAGCTTTTCCTTTCAATGTATCCTCGAAGCAATAAAGGATCCAAATTCCTGCATGCATTTTATCATTTCGGGGTTGAAAATTCTTCACTCCTAATGTTCTTCACATTTCTATTCAAAGCCTATCAATACCGTTTGAGAATACATATCTGCTACCGTTTTACTATCACAATCAGTGCACCTGAGTAGAAAGGAATCTCGTTAAATACTTTAATCCTTCTAACTCACATTAACGTGCATACAATTTTTAGATTCTTGGAATCCTAGTTAAGAAGGAAAGCTATTGAAACTACAGAGAGGCGAGACAACAAGTCTCAATAAATGACTATTTTTCTTTATTTTATTGAAAAAAAAGTAATATAATATAATATTTTTTCATACCATTATATAGTTGAATAATATTTAGCGATAAAAATTTAATAGAATTACTTCTTAATAATTGCATATACTCATTCAATTCCAGATAAGAAATTAAATCATTTTAATCTCTAAATATTTTCATATAGCATAATAGAATCAATTTTGAATTTCAAAGTAATTCTTTTTTTTTTAAACTATAAATACAATTTCTCATAATTATTATTTAACACTAAGAGCAAAAGGTTAAAACAACGGGGTTTTTTTCCCCTCCTCATTTTTTTTTTATCTTGACAATGATTGTGATAGTAGATAACTAAATTAATTATACCTGTAGATTTAAGAGAATTACTCAATAATTTCGATGAAAATAAAATGCTGAATTGTGAAATATACTTGTTTAAAAAATAATGGAATTCAAAGTTCCCTGCAAGAACTTTTTTTTAATAAATTTTCAATACACTTTTCAAATAAAAAATTCAAAATGAATGATCAATTAATTTTACTTATACAAACAGCTGAGTATAATTTGCTTTAAAAGTTTGAACTGTGCATTTTTTTTATAAATATAATCTGAAATGGATTTCTATATTTTCCAGTTCCATATATCGATCAATTCAAAAGGCGATCTTATTTATGCTAAAAAGTTAAATTCTAATTTACGATAATTATTTTATTAAATTTCAGTTTATAACATTAAATAAAAGTTTTTGATCCAGAAAAAGCTATAAAAGTATATATATAATGATATTTTAAACTCTACTTTCAATTTAATTAATTTCCAAGGTTTTATCTTAATTTAGCCCATAGTAACTTCATGCTAAAATATTCTATTATTTCCTGATAAATATTAGAATCTATTGTTTCTTTCTTCGTTTCACTTTCTACAATTTAAAGTATTATCATAACAATTATAAAAATTAATTAATCAGCAATTAACTAACTAAATTTCATGCTTTAAATTTAATAAAATCTGCAAAATAAATAAATAAAACAGACCTTAAAAAATAAGGACAATCAAAACTATGTTTAACTGAAACTTTTGATTATTAACACAAACATGAATGGTAGAAATCAAGAACACATTAATGAAAAAAATAGAAAATAATAACAATGTATCAGAAACAAAATGTATTAGACTAAATACAATTCCATTCTGCTATAATCTATAATTGAATAATCGAAAAGAAATAAAAAAGCAATTTTAAAACTCACTTTTTATTTATAAAATATATTAATTATGATTAAAAGAATGCAAAACTATATTATTTTAAAATGACAAAACTAGCAGAGATCGAGTGACAGTTGTGTAGTTTCTTAAAAAAATTCTGAATCACTGTCACATGATTCCGTTTCTTCGGAATCGGAATCCGATTCAGTACTTCCAATTTGAACTACCAGTTCGTCTACTACTTCCTCTAAAATTCCATCTTTTTCCCAATAAGAATTTTCAAGTTTTTCCACATGACGACAATGAGCCTCCCATTCCTTGGAAGACACTCCGCCCAAAGCATCGCACAACAGATTCTGTAAGTTTTCTAAACTTAAGTCTCCTGTTATATTTCTCTCTTTGATGAGTCTTTTGACTGAAGACCAAACGTATTCAATCGCATTTAAATCGCAATGGTAGGAGGGAAGTCGCAAGACATAATGCCCATTTTCTTTTATTATGCTGTCAATTTTATATATGATTTCTTTAGGGCGATTCCTATCAATTAGCGAATACAGTTCCGCTTTCCTCATTTTCATATCGCATTCTATTCCGTTATTAATCAGCCAATCGGTCATTTCTTTCTTCGTACTGTATTTGGTTGGTGTCGGATTTGCAACTTTTGTGTGATATGGAGCATTGTCCATGCACACGACACTTTTTGGGCGCAAATTTGGAATGAGTTTTTCCAACACCCATTTCTCAAAATTTTCATAATTCATTTGGCCATGATAATCACCAGTTTTAGTTGACGCTTTGTAAATTAATTGAGCGCCAGGAATAAATCCCGTGGACGAGCCAGCATGCACAATGATCAATCGATTTTTGGAATTTACATTTATTTCGGCTCCTGAAATTGTATCACTTTGCCAGCATTTTCTAAATGTTAGATTACTGTCGACCCACGTTTCATCAATGAAAACTATCTGGCATTTACTTTTTCTGTACTGCCTCATTTTTCGCAAGTAGTTGTTTCTCCAAAACACAATATCATTTCTTTCGATGAGAAATTTTCTTTTATTCGCGCATTTCTTCCAGCGAAAATTCATTGAATGCAAAACTTTCCTCAATGATTCCTTATTCCAATGAAAATTCAACTTCTCTCTCAATACGGGAAGTAATTTTTTTAAAGAAGGCACTTTCTTTTGCTGGACGTAAAAATCTTGAACTGTTTGACGAATAACACATTTGTCGAAGTCGTCAATTTCACAATTTCGGTCAATAGGCCTTTTACGGTGCTTTCCAGGAGTACTCAAAACTTCCGTTTTGTCCAGTGTCGAAACTTCATTTTTAATTTTCCTAATAGTGCCTTTCGACACTCCAGTCGCCTGAGCAGCTCTTTTCATGGCTTGTGGAAGAGGAACCTTCAAAGATTTTGCTGCAGCTTCTTCGGAGCAGAACTCTGCAACATTATACACAATTTTACGTGCTTGTGATTTTAAAGTCTCTCCTTTCTTAAATCGAAAAGGCATTTTAAAGGATGTCAAAATTTACGAGACAAAAAAAATATTAAATAATAAAATGCAGTTAATATTAACCAAAGAAAAGATTAATAAAATATAAAAGAAATAAGTTAAGCGAATATAAAGATACGTGCAACTGCGATTAAAGCGAGAAGACGAATGAGCAATAGATTTTCTGTTATCGCTTCACATTGACGCCAAGAAAAAGAATACCCCCCCCCCCAGACTTCTTTCCGATTCCACCCATTGAAAATGGATCATCCCTACCGCAACCTGTTTCTATAGCGCCCGCCGTAAACATAGACGAATGTCTAGCAGTATTCTTGTCGTGGACAGACAGTACTAACTTATGTAGTTTAGTTTCTCAAAATGAGAATATGGAACAAGTAATCGAAAAATTCTGGTTAGTGGGAAATATTTGTGAAGAAAATACTATGTTTAATAGTGAAGAAGAGTTTTGCGAGGCGCATTTTAAAGAAACTCACACTAGAAAAAGGATGGTTGATTCATAATTAAAATGTCGATGAAAGAAAGTTTGTTGGGTGATACTAAAGCCTTCGCCAACGTTAGACTTAACCAAACAGTTAAACGATTGCATAAGAATCCCATGATGCAAAATTTATATAAGGAGTTTATTGCAGAATATGAAAGTTTGGGTCATACGGAAAAAAGTGAATAATGACCTTTGTGAAGGATCTTATTATTTGCCGCATCATGGACTTTACAAACCTGAAAACTAAACCACAAAATTAAGGGCTGTATTTAATGCCTATGCCCTTAGTACATCGGGACAAAGTTTAAACGATTTGCTTCTTACCGGTGCAGTGAACGAAAATATTTTTGAAATAATGGCTAGATTTAGGACTTATAAATACGCATTTATGGCAGATATTAAGAAGATATATTGTCAAATATTAATTGATGAATCACAAAAAAAAAAAAAAAAAAAAAAAAAAAAAATCTGTTAAAAATATTATAGAAGGATAATATGAATGAATTTCCAACTACTTATCGTCTTAACGCTGTCACTTACGGCCCAATTCTTGGCCATTCGTTGTTTGAAGCAACTCGCTTTTGAATGAAGCTAAAAAATTTCCGTTAACTTCGCAAGTTACACTAACAGATATGTATGTAGGACTGGGTGGGACAAAATGCCCATTCAATCCCATTTGGATCAGTGTCTAGGGTACTGATTAAGAAAACTTTTAAAGAAAAACAAATAGTTTATTTACAGTAAACAAAATTAAAAGGATATTAACAATTAGGACGGGAAACATTATTTACATTAAAGTTAGAAGTAAAATATTTAGATGACACCAAGGGCGAAGCCTAACCAGATGTCTGCTCATAGCTAAGCTATGTAACGCCTCTCCTTCTCCGCTCTGCTCTGATCTCGATCTAATGCCAACAGCTCGCCTTTTCAAATTTATGGTCACGTGACCTAGCACTTTCGTTTAGTAGAACCCGTGGTGCCATCTATTACAATATAATAAAACTAAATTGAATTGGATGCATTCAGTATAACAGTGGAATGGTAATGGCCACTAATTAAAACTCTACAACTCGGCCAATCCTGATAGAACGATGACCTCATCGTTGTTTACATACTGGCACTCAAAATTGACATTCAATTCCACTCGGCCAAACTGTTATTAAAGGAAACAAATTCAGAAATTCACTTTAAATACGTTGATTCTTAATAGAGAAGAACGTTACACTAGTAGTAATAATTTGCTAAATGCATAACTGAAAAAAAAATGTATAAAATATAAATGCACAATTTAAAGGAAAACACAGTTTACATAATTGTTGATAACTCAAGACAGAAGTTCACTACAAAAGAAAAATATAATGGACGGAGCATGGAAAAAAAACATACGTGCACATTCATTGAAGCACAATTATGTTAAAAGAATATAAAAATAGACATAAAAATGGAATACATTACAGAATAAAATACGGTTACTAACAATCGCCCTGATTTCGCTTTATTCAACCAGGTGAGTAAAATTTCATCATATCAGCTGACGACGTGGTCTGATTCGGACCTTCATGGTCGCCTATTTTTTCAACGTCGTACCTGTCTTTCGGCTTTACTTTTATAATTTTATATGGTCCTAAAAATCTAGGTCTTAGCTTTAGTCCAGTCCCTAATTGAGTTCGTTGAATGGCTACCAAATCCCCTTTCTGATATACTGGAGCTTTCTTGCGCTTTTTATCATAGTTCTTTTTATTTTCAGCCTGTATATTCTGGATGTTTGCTTTTGCGTCTTGCCGAAGTAGATCTCTCTGTTCTTGTAATTCTTCTATTAATTCTTCCAACAGTAAGTCTCGTATTCGGAGATCTTCTTTATTCCTCATTGTGGTGCCAATTAACAGTTCAAAAGGTGTCCACTTGGTACTGCGGTTTGAGGTACTGTTAAGAACTCTCTGTAGTTTGTCTACATGCTTGTACCATTTTGTAGGGTCATCAATTGACAATTTGGTCAAGACAGGTATGAGGGTGCGATGCACTCTTTCTACTTGGCCGTTTCCTCTAGGTACACCTGTTGTTGTTTGTAAATGCTGGATATTCTCGTCGATACAATATTCACTAAAGGCTGTAGAGGTGAATGCTGATCCTCTATCAGTGATAATTCTCCTTGGATTGCCAAAAGTTTTCTGTTGTAGTCTTAATTTGTCAAGTGCGTCCTCGGTAGAAGTAGATTTGACAGGGTATAGCCAAGTAAATTTGGTAAATGCATCAACAACTGTTAGGATATGTTGATATTTCTTGTTCGTGGATGGCATAGGACCTATAAAATCGACATGATAGGTACTTAGTGGTATATCTTCTTTAGGAATAGGGTTTAAAAATCCTTCTTTCTTCCCACTTTTCTTATTCGCTAGTATACATGATACACAGTTCAGGATTACATTTTGTACTCGTTTGGTTAGATTTGGAATAAAGAATTCTTGCTTGATGATTTCTTCGGTCTTAGTTGTTGAAAAGTGTCCCTTTTATGAGCTAATTTGATTAATTCGGTTTGCATATCTCTTGGAACAACTATTAATTCCCGACCATTTTCATATTTATATAAAATTTCGTTTCTTTCGAAAAAATTTTCTTGATTAACACTGCCGCTGATGGCCGATCTGAAATTTTGGACATTTTCATCCTCTTGCTGGGCTCTTTCCAATCTTGCTGTAATAGTTTCGTTTGATATTACCGCTACCGGATTTCTGCTTAGAGCATCTACATGTTGCATTCTTTTACCTGGTCGATGAATAATTTCGTAGTCAAATTCTTCTAACTGAAGTGCCCATCTGGCTATTCGAGTGACTAAGTCCTTTTTATCCATAGTCTTTTGGAAAGCGGAGCAGTCTGTAACAATCTTGAAGTGATTACCTAAAAGGTAGGTGCGAAATTTCTTAAGTGCGGTGACAATGGCGAGGACTTCTAATTCGTAGCTACTATACTTTTCTTCCGCTGGAGAGGTTTTATGAGACATGTATTGGATCGGATGCAGTTTTCTATCTTCGCCTTCTTGCAGTAAAATGGCTCCATACCCATGTTGACTTGCGTCCGTATGTAGTTCTGTTTTTCTTCCTTGTCGAAATATATTTAACACTGGACCTTCTGTTAATATTTTCTTGAGCTTTTCGAATGCTTCAAATTGTGGCTGGTTAAACACAAATGGAGTATCCTTTCTAGTCAGGTCACTCAGTGGTTTTGCTATCTTTGAATACTGAGGAATGAACTTGCGAAAATAGCCGGTTAGGCCAAGGAAACTTTGAACTTGTTTGACCGTTGTCGGTACTGGAAATTTTTTTACTGCTAACGTTTTCGCTGTTGACGGACGGATTGTCCCGTTTTCGACGATGTGACCTAAAAACTCTACTCTCTTCTGCAGAAATTGACATTTTTGAAATTTTATTTCTAAGCCAAATTTGGAAGCTACTTCAAACACTTTCTTTAACTTTTCGAGCCCTTCAATTTCGTCTTTAGCTGGAATTATTAAGTCGTCCATGTAAATTATCACAATGCCTTTACGCATAAGTTCTCGGAAAATACTGTACACATACCTCTGGAACACGCTAGAACTGGTACTCAGACCAAAAAGTACCTTGTTGAATTCGAATTGTCCATCAGGAACTACAAAAGACGTGAAGTGTTTACAGTTTTCGTTTACGTCGACATGAAAAAATCCGTTTCTTAAATCAAGGGTAGTGTATACTTTAGCTTCTTGGAGTTTATTCAAAACGTCTTCTATTAACGGCAATGGGAAACGGTCTTTGATGAGCTTTTTGTTTAATTTTCTATAATCGATGCATAGCCTAGTAGTACCATCTTTTTTCTTTACTAATACGATTGGACTCGTGTACTCAGATGAGCTGGTTCTGATTATCCCTTGTTCTAACCATTCGTCGATTTGTTTATTCACTGCTTGATTCTCTGGAAATGAGAGTCTTCTTGCAGGTTGGTAGACTGGAATATCGTCCTTTAAAATAATTCTCATGGATACATCCGTACTTTCAGTTTTTTCTGGTTTGTAACTGGAAATTAGCTCCGATAATTCTTTTCTTACTTCTGGACTAGAAATGTGCTCTATTTCGATTTCATCTTTTGGTCTTGCCTCATATAGCTGTGCATGCATGGAAAATATTTCTACGTCTTCTCTTCTTCGAAATTTAACACCTTCTTTGGCGAAGTCAAGTGAGGCTTGTTCTAAGATGTCTGAACCAATAATTGCCTGAAAATCTAAATATGACGTAGGCACCACATGTCATGTCAGAGAATATTTTTGTCCATCTAATTCGATATCTTGCCGAAATGACCCTTTTGTTTTGACTTGTGATTTTCCTAAACCAGATAATATAATCGTTTCTCTCGAGAGTTCTGAAAGTTTGATGATTTGTTTGCAAATATCTTCTCGGAGGAGTGTGACTGAACTACCAGTGTCGATTAATGCATAGAAAGTTTTGCTTCTTAAAGCTACTTTTCTTGTTCTCATTTTCTCTCGTGAAAGTTCAGAGCAAACTTGTACGATAGGCGCCAAAGGCTTATTACTTTTCGTATTTTTGGGTCGTCGTGGACAATCTACGCCAAAATGTCCTAGTGTCTGGCAGTAACAACAATTCACAGGTCTCCATGGTTTATTCTTCTCGACGCATGAGTTTCTATTTAGCTGCAAAGGTCTCTTCTCGAACTTGTTATTTCCATCCCGGAAATTCGCTGGTCTTCGTGGGTAATTCTGAAATTTATTTGCTCCTTGAACTTCATCTTTCCTTCTGAAGAATAGATCTGATGCTTTTGGTTTCAATGTCCTCCTGACATCGTCATATTGCTCGAATTTTCTCGCCACATCAGCAGGTGAATTTATGGATGACCACTCATCAAGAAAGTGATTCTGTAACTCTGGTGGTGCCTTCCGTTTCATCTGGTCAGCGATAATAAGTTCACGTAACTTCTCGTAGGTGTCTATTTTCAGCCCTGTTACCCATCCATCAAAATAAGTCTGCAATTCATGATAGAAATCTTGCCATGTTTTCTCAGGAGCTTTTTGGTGTGAAACAAACAACTGTCGAAGTTTCTCCGGTGACAACTTGAATCTCTGTAACAACAGATTCTTCACATGTTCGTAATCGTTCGATTTTTCCTCAGGTTCTCGAGCAATTAAATGAGCAATCTCCAGAGGAATTAATCCTAGTAGCTTCTGGACCCATTGCTCTTTTGGCAATAACGCCAAATTGGCATGGTGCTCAAATAGCGTTAAATTTAAACTTATGTCATCTTTCATGTTGAATCGGTGGAACATCTCTTGCGAAGCCTTATTTGTTATTGAAGTATCTGCCGAGTTTCCATGACCAACATTTCTTTGAGCTTGGATTCTCAACTTCTCAAGTTCGTGCTCACGTTCCTCCTTCCGCAATCGCTCTTCTCTTTCGTTTTGTTTTTCTACTTCTGCTAGATGTCTGTCCTCAATGATACTATCTAACATCGCTTTGGCATCTTCCTCATCATAATCTTCGCTTTTCAAAATCAGATCTTTAATTTTGGGTTTCGTCAAGTCGGATTCAACAGATACGCCGAATTGTTTCGCGAGAGCAATTAAATCTTCTTTCTTGCCTTTTAGTAAGAAAGCCATTTTGAGAGAAAAAGGGACCTGGTGCCAAATCAAAGAACTGTATTAATTTTGAAATGTATCTAAAATTCTCTATGCTTTGGCGTATTCAATTAAATGCCAAATTAGATTAGTTTCGCTTCAAACTCGAAATTAAAAATTAATCTTTGGGAAATTTAAAACCAATTCTTTAAAACTATATCTCAAAATGCACAAATTAGTTTTAAAACAGTTCCACTCTGAAATTATAGATTGAAAAAAATGACACTGATAATAACTTTCAAAATAATGCTAGTGACAATAAAACAATTGTAAAGTAGAAAAGCCCAAAATTACATCAAAATATAAGTAAAATTCAAAATTAAATCAAAATAAAAGTAAGATTCAAAATTAATTCAAAATATAAGCAAAATTCACAATTAATTCAAAATATAAGCAAAATTCAAAATTAATTCAAAATATAAGCAAAATTCAAAATTAAATCAAAAATATTGTTCGAATTTAAACCGAAAGTGAATGAATTATCTACAACATTGGTATATAAAACAAATATTTTTAACAATTCGACTGGTTTCCTTAATTCAAAATGCTATTGGAATGAATAGAAGATAAAATACTTTATTAGAAAACCATGATTAACTTTCAGCAATAAATTTCAGATAGTAAGAATATCGGATATTTCATTTGAGATCACAAGTAAAATATTAAAAAAAATCTCTTTCGTTAATATTCATTTATGCAGCTAGGAAAAATTATTTGAATATCAGTTAAGTTTCCTTCGACACGATACATATATATGTATATATACTTTCGTTTCGTTTTTAAGGATATCGGAATGAATAAATACCCGTACAAAAATATAGCATAAAATAATATACACAAATAATAAGAAAAAAGATTTCATACAAGTGGAACTCTTGATTTGGACTCTGGAATCCTAAGGCGCGCCACTCGAGGTCATTGCCCTGCCGTTGATTCGGCGATTGGAAGGGAGGAAGGAATGAGGTTTGTTTTTCCGGCGTATGCTCCTGAACGGATTCTTAGCTTGTGCCGGGTTAACAAAAATCAAACTCGAATATCAATCAATAGAAAAACAGAATAGCGCATACAAATTTCAAAAAAACAAGTTAAATTCAGAACTCAAAACAGAAAAAATATTTTTTTTTCAATAAAATAATTTTTAATTAATCAATAGTTTACTTATAATTAATTTCCCTACGTTTATTATAGAATAGACACTTCAAAAACAAAACTGATATCTGTTGCTATATATATCAAACACATTAATGAATCTGAAATTTTTATACACAACAGTTATCAATGGATTTAAACAAATGGATTGTTACATATATTTAAATAAAAAGAACTGGAGAGTGTCAATAGATTACTTTCAGGTCGGCGATTCAATTCTGGAACGTAGACAAAATATTTCAAAGTACTTACGCGAATCTTGCTCAGTAGCTATATGCGACGACACAACGTTTTATATTTTACTCGGCGGTGCACACTTCTTTTCGATGTTTCGATAATTTTTCCGTTGATGATGCTTTCAAGGTAAGGTTTTTTGACTGATGATGCTTTTGAGATACAATTTTTCCACTGATGACGCTTTTGACATTTGATATGCAGGAACACACATTCTTCCGTTGCACAGGTGGGAACCCTTCCGTTGTATACTTATTTGAAGAGGAGACTGGATGCTGGAGTTTTCTTTAACGATGATTCAAAATCCGGGCCGGGCCCCCAAGTTTGTAGGACTGGGTGGGACAAAATGCCCATTCAATCCCATTTGGATCAGTGTCTAGGGTACTGATTAAGAAAACTTTTAAAGAAAAACAAATAGTTTATTTACAGTAAACAAAATTAAAAGGATATTAACAATTAGGACGGGAAACATTATTTACATTAAAGTTAGAAGTAAAATATTTAGATGACACCAAGGGCGAAGCCTAACCAGATGTCTGCTCATAGCTAAGCTATGTAACGCCTCTCCTTCTCCGCTCTGCTCTGATCTCGATCTAATGCCAACAGCTCGCCTTTTCAAATTTATGGTCACGTGACCTAGCACTTTCGTTTAGTAGAACCCGTGGTGCCATCTATTACAATACAATAAAACTAAATTGAATTGGATGCATTCAGTATAACAGTGGAATGGTAATGGCCACTAATTAAAACTCTACATGTATATGGATGATTTTGTCTCGGGTGCTGCTACTTTAGAAGCGGCCCAGTAATTACAAAGGCGGTTAATACAAATACTGCAAACTTGTGGCATGGAGCTTCATAAATGGACTTCAAATTCATCTGAACTCATAAATAATAGCTCTGAGGAAACTAACCAACAATATTATCTCCTTGATCGACATTATTCAGTAAAAGCTTTGGGTTTGAATTGGCAACCTAAAGAAGATTATTTTCTTTTTAAGGTAGACTTAAAGATTAAGCCTTTCTACACTAAAAGAGACGTGTTATCAATTATCTCTCGTTTGTATGATCCATTAGGTCTCGTTGGTCCTGTTATCACGAAGGCCAAAATTTTGATGCAAAATTTATGGATCCAACAATTGAACTGGGAAGATACTCTCCCTCAGTCAATTCAGCCAGAATGGTCACATTTTGTAACATCTTTGGAAGTCATCAAAAATCTCAAAATTCCTAGATATATCTCGACAGAATCTTATGAAAGAATTGTTATAATAGGTTATGCTGGTGCTTCTGAAGCTGCTTTCGGAGCGGTAGTTTCTATGAAGTCTATTATGCAAGATGGCACAGCTGTCAATAAACTTATTGCCAGTAAATCAAGGGTCGCCCACATTGAAGTAATTTCGATCCCGCGTCTGGAGTTGTCAGCGAGTCTCCTCCTCTCGCAGTTGATGGAAAGAATTCGTCTTTCTCTTCCGATGCTAGTCAGTGAAACAATCTGTCACACAGATTCAACAATTGCACTTGCCTGGTTAAAGACACTTCTGTATAAACTAAAAAACCTTTGTTGCTACTCGGGCATCAAAGATACAAACTCTAACAACAACAAAAAAAAAACTTCCAGTGGAAATATAGTTCTTCCCAACTTAATCCTGTAGATATAATATCTAGAGGCTTGAACCCTCAAGAACTCTTAACCAACGACTGATGGTGGTGTGGTCCTGACTGTTTGCAAGACTAAAAAACATTCTAGTGTTGAAGATGAGTCTGTAATTTCAAATGAACAATATCTGACTGAACTTAAATCACAATCAAACATTACTTTAGCTGCTGTAAACAATACTTCCTTTCTTGAGGACTTTTTAGCCATAAGTAATGACTATTCAAAATTAATTCGTATATTTAGTTTTCTTTGCAGGTTTTTATTCAATGTTAAGAATAAAACGAAAATATCCGGTTCAATCACAAATAGTGAATTGCAAAGAGCAAAAAGAAAATGAATGGAGATTATTCAGGTAAGTAAATTTTATAAAGAGATAAAGACCCTAAAAAACGGAGAAACTTTGAAGAAGGGTCCTTCCTGCAAGTCACTTAAATGACTTTTTAGATGCAGACATTTTGTTAAGAGTAGATGGTTGATTGGCTCATGCAGATGTTAGTTATAATCATAAGCATCAGATAATACTGCCGAAAAAGCACAAAATTATCACTCTAATTTTCCAGTATTATCACTTAAAGAACTTACACGTAGGACCTGTCATTATTACATTTTGTTCGGCAAGAATTTTGGACCATTGGAGGCAAAAATATCGCGAGAAAGGTTGCGCGCAACTGTATAATTTGCTTTAGGTGCAAACCTACTCCCTTAGACCAATTAATGAGGAATTTACCTCCAGAGCGAATAAATCCCAACCCTGTATTTTTTAACACAGGTGTAGACTTTTGCGGTTCATTTTTCATAAGGTATAAAATTCAAAGAAAGTGTAATGTATATGCTTTCGTTTACTTAGTTACTCAGGCACAACTTACTTACTTAGTTATTCATCTTGAAATAGTTTTTGACCTGAAATCACAAGCATTTCTTGCTTACCTGAAAAGATTCTTTTCACGTCGAGGGTAATGCTCAAACTTATTTAGTGATAATAGTAAAACCTTTATAGGAGCCAACAACGAATTGAAAAAACTCACTTCACTTGCTAATTTTCCTGATGGAAATTTATCCACGTTTTTGGCAATTGAAAATATCTCTTAGAAATCCCCCCCCCTCGTGCCCCTAATTCGAAGAACTCTGGGAGTATGGGGTTAATTCCTTCAAACATCATCTTAAAAGAACTGTTGCTGGTGCAAAATTATTTTATGAGGAATTTTTAACTGTTGTTACTCAAGTAGAAGGCATCCTAAATTCACGACCTATCTCATCTTTATCTTCTGATGCTTCGAACATGGAACCATTAACTGGAGGTCATTTTTTAATAGGCAGGCCCATAAATTCTATCCCAGAGCCTTCGGTAAATGAAGTAGACAGTAAACTAACCCGTTGGCAAAAGCAAACAAAAATAATAGAACATATCTGGAAACGCTGGTCGATTGACTATCTAAATCATTTGCAAGACCGAAAAAAAAATGGCAGATTTCAAAAAATAATATTAAAGAAAATGATATGGTTTTACTAAAGGAGGATAACCTTGGACCTTTTAAATCGTGTCTTGGAAAAATAAGCCATGACGACAAAATTCGTGTTTAAAAGACCAATTTCAAAAATTTGCCTCCTACCCATTCAAACTTGATTTGCTAATCTGTAGATAAAAAAACTATATATTGTTCTATACATATTCAAATGTTCATTTTCTATTTTTACATATTTAATTGTACATTTACAGTCCATACCTATTTATATTTCTATGTATTTTTTGATATATATATATATATTGTTGATTTTAACTTTGAATCTTGAATTGTTACTTGTGTTGCATAACCACGTAACGCGGGGTGGAATATTACCGATTCGTTGGCGCTCTTTGTTAAATAATGTTGCAACCATGCGCTGACTTAGCTTCAGCGATTAAATTTATTGTAACCCTGCTGACATGAGATCAGCTCTTAAAAAGAATAGAACAGTTTCATATTGAATCGTTGCGGGGTCGGTTGAACCTCGATCAAATAAAAAGTTGGCATTCGAATTGTCGTTTGATTTTGAATAAGATTACAGTCCATTTATTAAAATATTGAAATGAATCAGCTTACACATATGGTAATTTCGTACCAGTCCTAATCAAACGACCCAAGTCATTACAGACTATTACAATTATATGGGTAAGGTACGTTTGCTTGATAGCCTTGTAGCAAACCGCAAAAGAAAAGTAAAATTAAAGAAATAATGGTACCTCTTTTGTCGTCGCCCAAAATTGCAAAATCAAATCTTCAACAGATTTTTAGAGAATTCGTTAGTGCCCAAATGATTTTGAATTTTTAGATAAATAACTATACGTTTTCAAAAATCGGGAATTAAACTCAAACAAGTAAAATTAAACGATTCATTTGGATTCAATAAAAATAACTCCAATGGCATCGCTCAATCCATAACAGCAACAATGCAAAAACTCATTTTCAAAGAAAATGATCGTATAGACAACATCAACACAAAATAATCACACACACCCCCCCCAACAAAAAAAAAATGTAAGGAAGTCAAAATATGGCTGTGTAAAAATCATAAAGCCTCTGTTCACTGAAAAGATTTTAAAGAACTTAACAGCTTTTCATACTGCATTAGAGTGATGATGTTTATGCAATATTTTTATATTCTAAAATAATAAAAATTGTATTTTTCTGAAATTCTGTCTTTGCTTCACTTTTATAAGTGATTTGTCAGGAAACCAGATTTTGTGAATAGGATTTCTAGAACCATTAACCTTGCAACAGAAATTGGCTTAAAGAATTATTTTACCAGAAAACAATTTAAAGAATAGATATGAACTTTTTTTTTTAAAAAATCAATACTTTATTTGCAATAAATCTGAAGTCATTAGCAAATTATCCAGAAATCTAAAATAATAGGACAAAAAAACATATAAAAAAATTAATTAGAAACAGCTATAAAATGAATGTTAGGAACTGGTATTTCAGCTTGTTTCTACTTCCAATGCATGGAACTGCTTTACACCACCAACAATTGTGGAATTCTTGATATAGCAAAACAGAGGACCAATCTTCTTGCCAAGAACATCACCAATTTTGCACTGGGGCTACAAAGAA
The DNA here is from genome assembly GCF_947563725.1 of Argiope bruennichi. NCBI lineage: Eukaryota > Metazoa > Arthropoda > Arachnida > Araneae > Araneidae > Argiope > Argiope bruennichi. The sequence goes on along the minus strand of NC_079151.1, from coordinate 4,355,183 downwards.
AAATAACTCTCACTAAAGATTGGTAACTATTTTTAGCTGAATTACACAGCAAATCAAACAAAAATTTTGGTAGAAGTATATAACGGCTAGATTCAACTGTAAATGGTCATAAACATAATTATCAAATGAAATTGTAATTTCTTCTCTCCACATGATAAATATTAAATTGCAACATATATTAAACATAATAAGCCTGAAAGATCTGTACTTTACCTTTTATTTTATTCATTTTACTTTTTTTTTTTTTTTTTTTTAACCTTTTTGGGCAAATTTTTTGTTAAATTAGAAAGAGAACAGATTTCTTAAATAAAAAAAAATGTTTATAATTGACTACATAAGTGAGGGGTGCCTGAATGTTTCTCTGCCAGGTATGTTTGCATCAGCCCTAGGTTCAAGAGGCTGTTAGGGATCTAAAAATAAAAACATTTAGTTAAAACATGTATATCTTTCTCTTTTTTTCTAAAAAACAAGAATTCAGTGTATGGAAGCTTTCATGTGCAAGTTATATCAGCAATACATATTATATTTTGCTTGTTTCTATGATGAGCATATTTCTTAACACTCAACTCTTAAGGATTCTTAATTAAAAAATTAAGAAAAGCTCTCCCAAAATTTAAGTTATGAATAAAGTAGGGCACAACAAGATTGTATTTTAGAAACAGTTTGCAAGTCATATATTCATCTAGTGATTTCTTTGGTTTATGACTTTCGTGTTTTTATTTCCTTTGTACCACTAAACTACTACCTATTTAAGAAAAAAATATATAAATAAATAGTATCCAAAACACCCAAAATTCTTTTATACTGAAACAAATAAAAAATTAGGAAAAAAGAGCTTTTAATAGATATTGAAGCCCTTTGAATTAGGTCTAAAACATACCTTTTTGAGTGTTGTAGTAAAAATTGTTTTTTTTTTTGTGGGGGGGGGGGAGGCGAAAAAAAATATAATCAATAACAACAAAATAAAACTAAAAAGGCTATAATTTACTAAATTTCATTCTTCAAAATCTTATAACAATACATAGTAGCTGATTAAGAAATATGAAAAACAGAGATAAGAGAGAGTATTGTGGTGAAAGCTTATAAGCCAGTTAACAGCTACATTACAATTGCTTTTGTATTGTGGTCATGTTACTCGGCTGCTAACCACAAGGTCCCAGGTTCTATCCTCGTGCATCACAATCCGCCACAGTATGCATGACTATTTAAAACTGGCAAACGTTTATTCCAAATTTCTAATAACAGCATCCAAATGTAAAGATAAAAAAAAATAATGCTACAATTATACAGAGAGATTTGCTTTATATAAGTAAATTTTAATTGCAAATTGCTTAAAAACAGGCACTCATAAAAATTCTTAAAAAATATTACGAAAAAAAGCCATTTTCTGTAAAAATTAAATATATTTTTAATATTTTCTCACATAATGTAAATCATTATCTCTGTGAAGCTGTCAGATTGTCAATCAGTCTAAAGCACTGTGGATTGTAAACTTGAGTTCTGAAGAACAAATATTGAAGGAGTAAAAATTCCAACCTCTATTTACATTTCAAATTCTCTAACATATCTAAGTAAACATTTATTAGAATGCTAGCTTGAATTGATGCATATATATATAACAGTTATTATAATTCAAAGAATTATAATAACTGATTTCAAATATCTTTGAATTTCAAAAAAACTTTCAAAATTATGCCCACTGTATAAAATGTTATCATTTCTTTGATGAGTTGGAATTATGCAGACCAGTGTATAACATAATATGAATATAATTTGAAAAAGCCCTAATTTCTCAGTTCATTTACAAAATTCTGATAATATTTAATGGTTATTAAATTTCTGCCTTTTATGCTTTCAGACATCTATCAGAATTATTTTGAAGTAAAAACGACAATGGAAGCATAATGCACACTTCATGTAGCTATATGAAATTTGATATAATACTTAATTTCATGTAAGCAATTTTTTATGCTCCGGCTTAACCTTACAATAAGTTAAGAAACAACATAACCTATCTTTACGGTTAACTAACTTGTTATTCGATGCCTTTATATTCAAACTTTCCTTCAAATCTCTGAGCCAAAAATTATATGATTTCTTGCATTAATTTTAAATGTTTTAACGTGAAAAATCATTTCAAAAATTTGAAAATTTTCAGGATGAGATATTAGTTTGTACATCGAAAAATTAAGAAAGATAAAACTCTTTTTTTGATGTCCTGTCATATCAAACAGTTGAAATTATTTAATAAAATGATTTATGCAAAATAATACTTACTTGATGAATATCATCTTTAATTTGCAGAATTCTTTTAATGGTACTTGATAGTAGCTATAAATACAATAAAAATTTAATAGAAGCAATAAATAAATATAAACAGGGTTTGACTTTTAAAAATTGTAACAATTGCCTCATACTTTAACCTCTGCCCTCACATGTGGGGAGTGTTGACAAATCACAGACATTCTCACATTGAGAACAGGCTTTGGCACAATATGAAAACAATTTTCACAGTATATAACCGAGCTGAAATACAAATAAATTTATAATCATGATTCATTCATCATCATCTTATGTTTTTCTTCCTTTAGCATAAAAAGCAACCATCAAATGATTGTAACATAATTTAATACTACGAATGACATGGGCGATTATAGATTCAAACTAACATAATGGTAATAAAATATAATGATTTAAAAAAAAACAAGCTAAAGGGAAAGAGTAAAGATAGAAGTTTCACACTTCGATTAAAATAGGATGTTGTAAGATATCAGTTAATATGAAGGAAATTTGAACCTCAAGTCTGGAACATCATGAAGTATAAAAATATTTGGGAAATGGTTCACCTATATACATATAATTTAAAATTTATAATTATTTATAACTCTTAAAAACTCACACACACAAACATATTTCATGTGTATAAATGCAACTAAAACTATGAAGAGCATCATTGTAAAATATAATTTAAAATATTTTTAAAAATGTATTCAAATTAGAAAAATTGTATTTAATTGAAGCTAATCTCAATAAAAAAAATGTTATTATTTTAAATATCAAAGTGATGTAAAATTATTTGAGTAATAATATGACTTGAAATTTAATTTTGAATAATTCTCAACTAAACATCTAATTAAAATTTAAAAACATTTTCTTTAGTAAGAACAATTTTTGCAACATGCAAGTAATATACAGATAGTACCAATCCTATAAAAATTATAAGTAATATACAGATAGTACCAATCCTATAAAAATTATCATGTTCAAATTATCAAAGAGAAAAATTCAAATATATATTAACATAACTACTTCCATTTTAATAATGTGTTCAACTACTGATGTATGGAAAAAAACAAGCAAAAAAGAAAGAATTGAAAATCTTTAGTTATAATAAAAGGTTGATTACATGGGTTAGTTACAATGATATAAATTATTATTTTTTAAAGTAAGTTACAACTTAAAATGTCCAAGTCAATTCAGTTTAACATTTTTTTTTTTTTTGAACCAACAGGAATCTAAAATATTAACTATACAGCTTCCAAATAATACTTTAACTTCATGACAAAGTATTAATTGGAAATAATACTTTAATTTTATGTTATGGAAATTTAAAAAATGGCTTATATCACTGTAATATTAACCAATTAGAACTGCTCTGAAATCATGAAATAACACCCTACAAACAGTTTTCTATATCTCATTTTATGCCAAAAAAAAAAAAAAAAAAAAAATTGCTAAATATAATTTTATAGTGTGAATAGCTTTTATATCTCTGCAAATTGTCACCATCATTAAAAAGGTTGTTATAGCATATAGTCTAACATTTTATCTTAAAAGGAAATCATACTGAATGTTACTTCAAAGATTGGGACTTACTTAGAATCTTGCACCAACTTTTCACTAAAACATAGATTACATTGCAACCAGGAAATAGCATTGTTTTCATCAACACCAACAACTTCTCCTAAAAGAAATCACAGATTTTTTTTTTTTTTGGTGCTTAATACAAGAAGAACTGTTAATCTTAATATATATAAATTACGTGTCACGTTGTTTGTCCGCGATGGACTCCTAAACTACTTAACCGATTTTAATCAAATTTGCACACCGTGTGCAGTTTGATCTAACTTAAAAGATAGGATAGCCCTTTTTTTGAATTCTTAATTAGAATTTTAATTATTAATTAAAAGCTAACTTTCCCGCCAAAAAAATCTTTTCATTTTCCCCACCGCCAAATGAGTACGGCTTCAGTTTTTTTCCCAACAGTCATGAGGCTAGGCTTAAGAGTTTTCGGCTGATTATTTGAAACGATTCTATTTATTTTCTTAGTGTTTGATGCATTTAAAATTAAACATTGTTAATGAATCGATCTTTCAGATTCATTCTTAAGTACTTTTGAATTAACATAAAACCGAATAAAGGAAATTAAAAATGTCTAATCTGCATAGCGTTACCCCAACTGGCGTAGAAAAACTCACGCATTTGCGTTACGTTTCGAATCCGAATGTTCGAATTATTTATGATTCTATCCGAAAACGTTTTTCATGAATAAGATATCATTTTCCACAATTATTTTTTAATGCATACAATAAATTTGATACGTTGCAACGGATAAAGTATCACGATCTTATGTTTGAATTTTGTATTACTGTGCATGGTGGTAATTCTCAGAAATAAGATATTTTATTTGAAAATGATTAATTACAAACGTTTTAACGGATCACTGATTAATATAACATACTAAAATTCTGCTTTTTTTTAATTATAAAGAAGTTTGGGAAAATACTTTTAGGTGCACACGAATAATTATTACTTTTCGTTTTGAATGAATTCCGATTCTTTATCTGACTGTTTACTAAGAAAAATGTTGTACGGCAATAACATTTGTTACCTTCATTGAATTTTCAATTAAATGATTTTATTTCTTTTGTTAAGGATATCGTAAAAAAGGTAAGTGAACGAGCCAATAATAAGTTCCTCTAATCGGATAATAAAAAAAATATTAACTCATTTGTATGCTAAATGAAATTTAATCTTTTTTTATATAAATTATTAAAGATATGATAATAAAAAATGATTACAATAATCGTTTCAGTTTTTCATTTCTTTACTAATAAACTGCATGTACGTATCAAGTTATGTCAGCTATCATCAACTCAGCTATCATTCACTTCAGCTACAATGCTTATCATTATTTAATAAATGTTTCTGAAACTGATTTCATTTTGTAAATGAATTTTGAATTATTGCAACAGACAAATGTATCAATGACGGAATAAATCTCATGGCAACTTCATGTGTGGAATATAGAACTTTTTTTTTTTTTAATCATTCCTTTAAGCTGAGGAAGCCAGAATCTGTATCACTGAAGTTAGAGGATTTATTATACATCATAAAGGGTTTATACTAAGAAGGAAGGTGTTAAGAAGGAACAAATTATTTGTTCATTATTTGACAGTCGCAATTATCTGTTAGCTCCAAGTGATTGTAACAGATGGCGGTATCTGTTGACTGGATTTAGTAAGTATTCTAACAGATGGCGCTGTGTTAAAAGTACCAATGTTTCACATAAGCTACAATTTAATGGCATAACCACCACGTGTTGCTGAGGCTAAAGTATAAGTTAAATTTATTTCGTAGTTAACGCAATACAATGAAATTCAATTGTTCTTACTTTTTCAATTTTTGGTATTAGCATAGCCAACCACGTGTTATTTAGACTGAAGTATAAATTGAATTCATATTATAGTAAAAGTAATACAGTGGAATTCTTCTTGCTTTTTAATTATTAGTGCTTCATTGTTCAACAATCTTTAATTAAAATGCATGTTTAAAACAATCATTCTTATGGCGAAGTTTTGAAACACTTCGATTGGCCATAAACATGCGCGTACCATTGCAAAATGATCCATCGGCACAAATATTTTCTGAACAATTACTAGATATTGGGAATGGTAAAATAGAACTGCAACCAAATACGCAATGCATAAAACTGCCAGACAATTTCTGCACTGTTTTTCAGGGAAAAAATGAATTGATTCAGAGTATTTTTCCGGATATACAGAGTAATTACTTTAATAACTGGCTCAGTGATCGGGCTATTTTGGCAGCCAAAAATGTTGACGTTGACGAAATTAACTTCCATATACAACAGTTGTTACCAGACGATCTGATGTCTTTTAAATCAATCGATACTGTTGTTGATGAAAATAATAGTGTAAATTTTCCAATTGAATTTTTAAATTCACTAGATATACCTGGAATGCCACCACATAACCTTCGATTAAAGATTGGTTCACCTATTATTCTCCTGCGTAATTTGAATCCACCTCGATTATGCAACGGTACACGCTTGGTCATCAAAAAGATCATTGGAAATATACTTGAAGCTACCCTTTTAACTGGAAAGTTTAAAGGAGAAGTGGTCCTGTTGCCACGTGTTCCGATGATACCATCAGAATCTACGATACCCTTCAAAAGGTTACAGTTTCCAATTTGTTTAGCTTTTGCCATGTCTATAAATAAGGCTCAAGACCAAACAATGTCCATTTGTGATTTAGATGGAAAATCCATGTTTTTCTCATGGGCAACTATATGTTGCATGTTCACGTGTAGGAAAACCGTCAAATCTATTTGTGTTAGCTAAAGACAGGTTAACCAAAAATATTGTGCACCGATTAGTGCTAAATTAAATTGAAATTAAAAGTATTTATAATTCAAAATAATAAACATTATTGTCAAAGATTTAAAACTATCTGCCCTACCTACCTCATTTATAAGTTTAAGTGTTACGTGTTTTTTACTAACAACTTTGTAATGTACTCATTTGTTACAAACTTGAATACAAAAAATAAAGAAATTTAAATTTATTTTTTTTGTATTGATTTTTGCTCAATATCAACGGTAGTAGAAAATCAATCATGGAGGTCCCCATGTTTTTTTACAAATGGCATCTGTGTAAAAAAGCACGGTGGTCCCCATGACTGGTGTTCTCCTACCGTTCCCTTGAATAGTTTACTATTATGTAATATAACAAAAACCTTAGCCACAGCAACGAGTGGCCGGGTCTGCTAGTAATAATAATAATAACCAAGCAGAAATCAATCAATTATCAGAAAGCCATGACTAGGATTTATACAAATAAAAATTTAAAATGCCTCTTTTTAAGAATATTTTTTCAATTAAAAAAAAAAGAAAAGAAAACTATTAATAATGATCATTGATTTTAATAAAAAAGAACACACATATTTTTTATTTAAATTATAAAAGTTCTTCCTCCCTTTCATTCAGACCAATCATTTTATGTAACAGCATTTTACTTCCATTTATAACAGCCTGAAATAAATGTATGGATAATCTTTTTTCCACACAATTGTTTCCAACTTTCATTCGTTTGAAAATCTTCCAACTTCCTTTACAAATTTGGTAAATGAACAATAACAATCCAGAAAAAGACAACTTATTTATAGAAATGAAAAGTAAGAAAACATTTTGAAATTTTTTTTTATACGAAATGAACTAAACAAAGGTTTAATAAGCAATAAATATCATATAAACACAAAAATAACTCATAAAATATATTGTAATTGCCAAAAAAATTCAACCACAAGATACTAATGAACTTCCGACATCAAACTTCCATGAAACTTTACAAAACATGTCTGCCTGTGAATACGATAACTTAAAAATGAAAATAGCTAGTCCAAATGAAATTTAGCATATACTTTCAACATAAGAATAGCAGAATGGATCAAATTTCAGACTCAGTTAGTGGGAAGGAAAATGCCATTTTTAATTTCATTCATTAAACTGCAAAATATGTTTAATGTGTAGTATAATGTGTTGAGGGGTTGCACTCCCACTCATTATCATTTACAGAAAACTTAAAATTAATATTTGGCTTCAGAAAGACCTCCGACTGCATAAAAGGAAACAATAATGGAATGGAACTTTTGCTTTGAACTTTTAATTTTATGCTATCTGGCAAAAGAAATTGAAAGATGCAAACATTTGTCACTTCCTACTTGCAATATTACTGAAGTAATGACTTGCATCATTACCTACATATTGTAAAATAAGAGCCTTTAGCGAATGATTCAGCAAAAATAACTTTTAACAAACTAATCTTTTCTCATAACTAATCCTTTTTATTCCATAACAGAAACAGAAAAAAAATTATATTTGAGACCATAATTTTACTTTCCTTCATTCAATAAATATAAAGCAAAACAAAATAAAGAGGGAAAAGGGGATGATCTTTATTAAATGCTCTATCTTAAGAAAACAAAATAAACTTACCTGTTATGAAAACAAATGTAGAATTTTCTAGCTCAAAAGGAATTACATTTTGTAAATTTACATTTGTAAGCTGATTAAATCTTTTTCCACATGACTGTTTCAGACTTTCATCCATTTGAGAATCTTCTGATAATTGGATAAATGAACTATAATTGTCCAGAAAAAGACAACCTATGTATAAAAATGAAAAATAGGAAAATATTTTGAATCTTTTCAATAAGGCTTATTGCACAATGAATATCATATAAACATAAATCTTTTCATAATATATCTTTATCATATCATATAAGCACAGACTTTTTGAGAACATTCACATATAAACATTAATTTTTATTAAAATCCAAATGAAAGAATTTGCTTACAAACCTTCAAGACATTGGGCATCTCTGATGAGAACTAATGAGCCAACAAGTGAAGGTTCAGAAGGAAGAGGAAACAGGGATTCAAGCTGCACAGATTTTGGAATAGAATCATCACATAAATAGAGTGTTTTCTGGAACTGGAATATTATTTTACCAATGAAGGTAAAACGCTGAGTATTCATTTCCTGTAAAGTTGAAAAAATAATATATAATAAAGACTTGGAGGCCACCAACTTTTTAAAAAAATATTTTATTAATCATTATGTAATTACTATAGTGACGTTTTTCCACAGAGGGTACAATTAATAAAGAACATATCTGGTAGAATCAGGTTGAGATGGGATGCAAAAATTGTAATCTTTAATACTGCTGATTTAACATTTTATAGTAATCAAGACCAACATTTACAAGGTCTCTAAAGTATTAAAAGGAAATCAAACATTACCATAAACAATAATCCAGTGAAAAAAAGATATATATATCACAAAAAATATACCTCTATTAAAATAAACAACAAAAATAAAAAATTAAGGAAATAAAACAGGTTGTTAAAATTAAGGTTCTTATGTTTAATTTCATTAATCCTAAATTTACTACATTATTTGACTAATAGATTGAGGATCTCAATACAACACAACTCATAACGGCATTTCACGTCATATGCTAGAGATTTATTACAATGAATTTTATTATAAAAAAACTGGCAGTGAATTCCAGAAATGAGAACTCTTCCTCTGCAGGAGGCAATAAATAAAAAAAGGAGGAGGAAAAAAGAATTTTCCATTTTTCTGTTGGACCATACTACTTTTGCAAGACCAAGCTTAATTTAAATAACCTTTCCTATCTGAATGGTGAGAATGCAAATGCTACAATAAAAGCAATTCATTAGCAAATACGAATTTTTAAGGTTCTCATATAAACGATCAAATGAATACATATACCATTTATTACATTTGTGCAGTAGAAAAAAACCCTGTACTATTCAATAAGTGTACAATGCTGTTTAAAATTTATTTCTGACTGATTTCAACACTTGCTAAAAATAATTATAATTCCAGATCTGCAATTTATTTTATGCTGAATATAATAACCCCTTTTTACCATAATGTTCAAAAGTTATTACAGTTAATGTTCACTGATGCATATATAATCCATGGAGTTTACCAACAACAACTGTCAAATTTATCTAATCTAAATGACAAAATCATATATGAAATTAAGGCAGGGATTCAGCTAACGAACATAGTTTTCATATTGGATCAGGGATATACAATGTTTGCACATCTCACTGGATTATAACATTAACTAGCCAGAATTCCATACACTAAAATTAAAAATATCTAAGTTACAGAATCTGAAGAGCTGGTTGTTCCAATCTTATAATCTTACATCCTATAGCAAAACTGTCAAACTCAAATGGAAAAACCAACCAATAATTAATAAAATAAAAAGTAGTTAATAATTTACATTACATTTTTTACAAAGTTTGATTCTTTCTCTTTTTCCCCACTAATATCAGTTTACTTATTGTTAAAAAAAAGACATTTAAATTCTGCATATTTAATGCAGTATCTATTATAATTGGTTTCAGTATATTCTATCATTTTTTTTCTCCATGTTTTTTTTATTTGTATTTCTTTATTAATATTCCAAAGAGAAAAATTTCTTACAAAGATGCATAAAAGAATGATTTTTATTCATGTTATCATCAAAATGAAATCAAATGTTCAAGAATCAAATCAAAATGTTACAACAGAATGTTCACCAAATTAATCTTTATTCAACTGTCATTTTTCATAGAAAAGGAAGATAATTTAATTTTTAGTCATTAAATCAATTACAAATCCTTACTTATATCATTTTCATAGTAGAACTTTTTAAAAATTTAGTTTAAAAAGGCCTTTTAAACAGTTTTGTGATAATTATTTTGAAATGACACATATATGTTCTTTTATAAAAGAAATTTGATTTTCAAATAATAGATTAAGAAGAATTTCATCAGAAATTCTTCTTAAATGATAATTTCAAAAATATAATATAACAGCAAATAACAGACTGTTATTCAAATAATTGTTTAGATTGGAATAAGTCATTTTGAATTAACTTATTAATGATTAAGTTATTATTATTGTCATTCAAGATTATCAAAAATAAGATCTTAAAATTTGTTTTAGGGCAAACAATTTTTTATTATATAATTATGCCTAATTATCACATACTATTTAAATATAAATTTTTCTAGGTATACAAGTTAAAAAAATAAATCAATGTAAAACACTTACTTCAAAAAGGCTAGAGAGTAGTTGCAAAGGTACAGAACAGAATGAAGGAAATCCTTTTTCACTGATTGCTTTGGGAGTAACAGAACAATCATTGAATGCCAGTTGATGATAAATCTCCTGCTTTAAACACTTTTTAGAAAAAAGAAACTGTTACAAATAGAAGTAATTTTCCATCAACTTCTTAGTGTTAGCATGTGCTGTATTTAACTTTATTGTATATATTAAAATGAAATGAATATGCATTTTAGAACAGCACCTCTTCTACTTTGTATTGCAGACTGATTTCACACAGATCTCATTTTCCATCTAAAAATTATAAGCTGAATTTCAATGGCCTATTTCTGAATTTTGAATTACCATATTCACACACAGAGGAAAAATACCTTTAGACAGATATGGTATAAATTTTGATATAGATTATCATTTCATTGAATGAAATTTGATGTATAAAGATTACACACTAAACTTTTTATTCAATTTTTATTATTGCATTCTTCAGTTATCATCTTTTGACAAACACAATCTTTTTGTTGATAAATTTGAATAAAAATTTATGACAAAACATATATTTGATATATACAAATTATGATTACATATTGAATATTATCAAAAATCTCCTTCTATTTTTGCATTGTCACACTCAACTACACAAACGGAACCATACATTTTTTTCACATAGCAAATTTTAAATTTACATCAAAATTCTGAAATTGAATTTTTTCATATATATACTGTTACAGAAAATTTTCAAAAGTCCGTAAAATCAACTGGTCTGATGTTGTAGGTATACAATCCAACAATCCCAATTTACAGTAAACAACAACATATAAACAACAAATCAGTTGTACACAATTGTATCAACACAAAGTGCTCAGAGAAAACTTTGCATTAAGAGAAACTTTGTACAACTTTTTATACCTCACTAACATTTACTGTTTTCCAATGTCTACTCTCTTGAGCTGAGTTAAACTGCTTACTCACTACTAATGCAAGCTGGTTGCCTATGAACAAATGAATAATGAATGACGACAATGAATAGAACTGTATAAGACTTAATATAGTGCATGTTAAATGTCTACTGTATTTGAAGTTTAAAAAAACTTCACTGGGGAATCCATTATAAGAAAACAACATGAAAGATTCAATTGAAAATTTTATAGCCATTAGTCCTGATCAACTAGCTGGTCGCCAAAGGTAATTAGAATAAAATATATGAGATAAGAATTAGAAGTATTTTAACTAAATGAAAGGGATGATTGTAATGAAATATAATAATTAGTAATTACTCTTTTCCTTCATGTCTATGAAAATTTTCTTCCTCCAAGAAGCAAAATTCAAACACACATATAACGATTTTTTTCCTAACAATGAATATGGTCAGTAAGAATTATGAAAGTCTTAAGAGAAAAGAAACAGTAATAATTTTTCTAACAACTTTTAAATGTTGAGTTTAAATACTAAAAAAATATTTATCTGTACATACCAGAGAACAAAGTATAAGAGATTTAAAAGAATAAAAAATTAAAGTAATAATATGAAATAAGTAAAAAAAAAAAAAAAAAAAAAATACATGAAATCACTATTCAATTTTGAAATTTCTCACTCACTTTCCCATCATTTTGTAGTAGTGAAAGTGACTCTAACACTCTGGAAAGCTTTGGGTACCTAATTAATAGAAATGGATGAAATAAATGATTTTGAGAATTTAATAATTAATTACGTTTGGATAATACTTAAATTATCTATAAAATTATTTTAAACTATTTGAATATATTATAAAACAATTTTTGAAATCTTGCAACTATATGTAATTTGTACAAAACATTTACAATGGTGAACCATATTACTTATATCGATTTTGAACTAAGCTCACCCTATGTCATGCATAAATTTATATTCTAAAATTCAATATCTAAGATAAAGAGAGATTTTCCAGCTTTTTCTTTCTTTTAAGTTTATACAACATCATCTGATATCAGGTCTGTATATACAGTTTCTGGCAATATACAGTTTTTATTTATTGTGCATGGGAGGTACAAAAAACAATATAGCAAACCTTTGAAGAAAATGGATTAACAGAATATGAAATGAAACATATGCATTTGCTTCACAGTTTAATTTATCTAACATTGGAATTTCATTAATATATAAAATGCCATAGGAAAACGACTGCTTTGTTATATTGAAAATGAAGCAAAAAAATCGTACAAACAATGAGAATAAATTGTTAACATAGGACTTTCAAATACATAAAGAAGACTGAAGTTAAAAAAAATAATTAATTGAAATATGATGAATGACAAAATGGATATTATAACACCAGCTGATAGTGAACACAGAGAGTAGAAAAGGAGTTAAAGTGCCCTTAATTTATAAAAAACATTAACAAATTGTTATAAAGGGCCCAGGGAGAAGAATTTTGCAATGGGGATTCATCCAAGTGATAGAAGAAAAAGAAACGTTATGAAAGACAATAAAAAATTCACACTTCTTGGAGTTATATCAATAATTATCCCAAGTAAAAATTATCAATTATTCTTAAAAAAATAATTATAACTTATGAACTACTTATACATACTTGTACCTACTTATGAACTACTAGAAAAAATCTTTCCAATTTCCATTAATTTTAGTTTTCCATTTTAATTAATATTTAGCTACAATAATATTATTATAATATTTAATTTTATATAAATTACACAAACTTTCAAAATATTAACGATATTTAACCAAATTTTTCTACTGAAAATTAACTATGATGAATATAATATGACCATATGTGTAACATATTAATGATGCAGCCCGTAATCTGGTAAAGACTTATAATATGAGGCAAACCAATTTAGTTATTATGTAAAGATGTTATATCATAGAAAAATGAACACTAAAAGATCAATATTAAATCATTGCAAAAATAGCATACATATATAAAAAGCAAACCTAACTAATTTAACAATAAAACATGAAAAAGAAAAAAGGCATTATACCATTAAAATATTTTAGTATTAAGGAAAAGATAAACTAAAATATGCTTATAATTGATTGAAATTAAATTTCAAAATATTTTAAACTTATTTTAAAGAACAACAAAAGCTAGACAGATTGGAAAGGCAAAGTTTTGGATAGCAATATATATTAGTATAAGCAAATAGTATAATCATTTTGATTAATTTAATAACAAAGTTTACTCATAATACACAGTGCTTACTATATTAAAAACCAACAAATCTTACTTTTTCAAGCACAATCTGTTAACTGAATAAAGATTCTGAAATTCATAGCATTTCCCCTCAGCTTGCAAAATGAATTCTTTCCAAAACTGAGGTAAAAAATGGGTTGAAGAAAGAACTAGCTCATAAAATAATCCATTTTGATCTTGTATAAGTAATGAATACCTAGAATATTGTAAAATTAATAAAACATTCAAATATACATTAAAGTACTGAAGCAATCAAAAGTATAAAATTCCATTTTTAGAATTATTGGGGCTTTCAATTTATAGAATTTATGGTCGAAACTGGAAATATACATGTATTCCACACAATATTTAATATTTTCATAACATTAATATAACATTTCAGGAACTTTTAGAAAGTATATTTTGAGCCAATGTGAAAAAAAAAGTTATTTTATAAATTTATACTACAATGATTCTTTACCTACAATAATTAGTTATGCTTGCAAAAGGAAATATGTTTTTGTTAGTTCCTTCAACCTTCCATATTCTTTGAATTCTGGCACACAATGATTTAGGCTGCTTCCAATGGTAAAAATTTTCATCAAAACAGTTGGAGGCTTGATAGGAGGTTATTGTTGAGGATGAAGACATTGGTAACAATCCTAGAAGAAAAAAAGGATAAATATTAATTACCAAATCAATACCAGAAAAAAACAATTTCATTAAAAAAATCTATATCTAAAAAATTATAAAAATAAAGTTTTGCGTACATGGCAACAAATCTGTCTAGATAGGTGAATCTGATTTTTAAATAAAAATGAAAGTAATTGAGTTATCTACAATAAAGTTTCTGAAACTTCACCTATTCATAAATCCTATAAAGAAAGCAAAAAAGTTTAGTAGTCCATTCTCACCAAAATTTTTCCAAATTCTAAAACTGGAAAATAAATAATACAAAACATGTTTTGCAGCCAGGTGTATCTTTTTAAGTAACATTGCAGATGATTCATAAATCTGGCATTTTCCAATCCAGATTAATAAAAAAGTGAATTACTTGCAATAAGTCACAGGTTCATTTTTTAGAAAAAAAAATCAATCCATATAATTAAATTTTTTAATACAATATATATACTTCACTACCTTTTCAAGAGCAAGGAATTAGCAATAATTGGAATAAAATTCATGAATAAATATTTAACCTTTTTAGGAACTCTTTTCTAACTATTCTTGCCAATAAATGTAAAAAAGGCTAAAAAGAGGGTTTTTTTTTTTTTTTTTTTTTTTTTAAATTCTTTATTAGCTTTTTTTCTACTGTCTGCTATGTTCCATATTCAGAAATTCAACCTTACTATTTTTGCACAAATCCCATTTTATAAGAAAAGGAATTATGAATCCTTAATGTTTTTTTTTAAAATTATGATCAATGTTATTTTTGTTGCTATTACTATCTAGATTATTTGACATCTCTAAAATTTGTTTTTCTCAAGATTAGGGTTATTAATAAAAATATGAATGACTGTGTAAGTAGAATTTGGTTTTCTTATCTTCACCACTCTTTATTTTTCCCTGTATTTTTTCCCCCTTCTTCTTCTTTTTCTGCACAATGTTTGCAAGGATTTCCATGAAATCTCTTTGTCACATTTTCATATGAAAATGCTTGCCTTTAAAGCATGTTCTTTTGATATAATTGCCCAGTCCGTTAATAGAAAATTTTCAATATCTCAATGAAGTGTTTTACAAGTATAACAAAAAAATGATTAATTTTAAATTAAAAGCACATTTGCAATTAGCTTTTATCTTCTCAATTTCCAAAGATTTTATTTATATAATATTTACAAAACTCTAATAAAAGTATTTTTTTGTAATATTTATAATACATTGATAAATTGCTTGAAAATATTAAGAAAGAAACTAAAATAAAATTATACTTCAACAGTAGATACTGCTTAATCTGTCGATTATTGCAACATATTATAATTTTAATGCAATTAATTGAAAATTTTAGAAATATTTAAAAATTATCCTTATTTAACTTTAAGATTTAAATTAGATATACAACAGGCAATAACGAAACAATCCTATTTTTTTTAAAAAACAAAATAACAGTACTTTGGACTAACAGTAAATTTAGGACTTTGTGAACATATTTTTTAAATCATTTTTTTTTAATGATTTTATGTTGATTTCAAACATTTCTTCATTCTGTGAATGATCACACTATTTTCTGTGAGTTACAATATCTATCAAAAAGTAGCTCAATAAAAAAATATAAAGTGACTTCAAAAATTATATAACTTTATGCAGAAATAAAAACAGAAATTTGAGAAAAATTTAACATGTCAATATTCACATAAATCTTGTTACGTTTGGAATAAAAATAAATTTTACTTCTTGTACCTCAAAATTGCACTTCTTCACACACATAAGAATAGTATACAATTCCTTTATTGAATTCATTCCAAAACAGTTTTTACTCAGGTGGGGTGATCTTCAAACAATCATAATTCAAAACAACCCTAAGTAAAATGTTCAGATCAAAAGTCAGAAAAAAGTTATATATCAAAAGCTCCTAAAATATTACGTAATACATTAAAATCTGGACCTATATTTCCAATAAAATTTGTATTTTGAGCATTTAGTAAAAATGGAATACTGTGATAAGAGTACTAAATCATAAGACAGTGCATTGCCTTTACATTCTATTGCTAAAATAATAGCATCTGGATTCCAAGTTGTCAAAGGCCTAAATATGCTATTAGCAGGCAATAAAAATTTGCATTTTGAAAAGAATAATGCTGTACTTTCCATAATTACTTTTAACAATGATGACAAAGGTAAGATAAATATGCAGCATTAAAAATGTATCATCCCTGTAGGAATGTTCGATGATCAAGACTAAGTGTATAGACTAAAGTCTAAAGACTATGTGCGATAGCTGACAAGCGGGATGAAAATGGAGAGGTTGGAAACCTTGGCCGACGACAATTCATTTGTTGAATAGCTAAAGGAATAATTAGTTAAACTTATCCAAAAGTTTTTATAAAATTATTTTTTTTCATCAAAGCTACGTCTATAACTCCACGAACAAATATCAAACATCTGATTAAGACTGGTGAATATGTGCCTATCACTAAATGTGCCTCTCATGGAGGAAATTCTCCATAATACTTGCAAGAAAAAATAGACGGAAATTGGCATCATTGCATAAAACTATTGACAATTCAATATGTTCAAGAAGAAAGGCGGTTATCTTTTATTTCGTATTGATAATGCTCTTGGCTGTTTAGGGCGCAAAAGGTTTTCTTTAAGTGAACTTTTGCTCCGGTTGTTAGAGAAATTATTGTATTCATTACTCCAGAGGAATTATATAAATTTAAAGTCATGCTATTTAAATTTGCAATGCACATACGACCTTCAAAGAACGATGAATAATTTGTTACATCACTTAAAATGAACTATGTGTCTTTGTTATCTAGATGATAAAATAGTATGCGAGGAAGCTTTTGAAGACAACATCACAATTAGTAAGGACTATTCTTGAATGTGTTCCAAGATATGATATTTATATAAATTAGAGGAAGTGCATTTTTGAAGTGCAAAAAGTAAAAATATTAAACCATCTTACATTCAATAATGATATCCAACCAGATAGAGAAAGTTGAAAGTATTTTTACAACTCCAAAGGGTTTGCATGTTATACAAAGCTTTCTTAGGCTCTGATAATACTTCCAAAGATCGATAAATGAATCTTGTTATATAGCTGAATCATTTCAGATGTCATTAAAGAATATCATTGAGTTTTAATAGTATTCTTTAAAAAAAAAAAAGAAAGAAAAATAAAATATTTAAACAGACCGAAAATAGTATTTAATTTGCATCTAATACTAGGAATGCAAGACGGAAATTCTATTACATATGTTCACACGGATGTCAGCAGATATGATAATAGACCTGTTGTAGCACAAATACACAATAAAGCCGATTGCCCCTACAACATTGACAAAAATAGGAAAGAATTATTCCATTACTAAAAGAGAATGACTTGAGTCATATGAGCTATCAACAATATTCGGCTATAAAGAGTTTCCACTCAAATCTGGAAAAAAAAAAAAAATCCCTGTGTTTACCCATGTATATGAAGATACGAGGAAATGTGCAATTAGTCTTATGTTCTAATTATAATGCAATATGGTTATAATGAGCGAAAAAAGGAAGGAAAGGAAACAAACAATTTATCATTATTCGAAATAAAAATGTATTAAAAGATGGTTTATATTTACATACAGACATTCTATTTATTTATACTCTAGAATTTAGCGAGAGAAAATTTATATATTAAGAGGAAGGAGATATATTACATATTATTCATACCTCTAACTGAAAATCACACAAAATTAAGGACTCAGGTGAAATAAAACACAAAACATTTTTGCTATTATGATACAAATTATTTAATGATTACTTAACAAGAAATAAGATTACTCTTTTTTATTTACTCATTTTGCTAATTCATATATTTGGTCATCGATTTCTACAATACATATAAAACACTCAGCAAAAAAAAAGCCACTTTTTTTAAGTTTCATTAGATCTACTAGTAATCAAGTGGTTTGTAGTTACTATTCCAATATCAGTATTTTTTCTCAGTCTTAGATTTTTAGGATCATCAAGCTCTATCAAAAATAAGCTGTCTAATGTATTTGCTTCTTCAATTATGATTCTTTTGGCGTGATTTTTCCTTAACTGTTTAACAAGAATGAAAAGATCTTTATATAAGGAAGGTACCACTTGTTGAGATGTCTGAATTTTTTTAAGAAATGGCTGAAGAATATTAGCAATATAAGCAAAGAAGCTAATTTTAACCAGAATAAATCTATTCTGGCAAGCATTTGTAACATGGCGGATACAAACAGAAAATTTTTACTAAAATCTTTTCTTTTGTATTTCTTTGTGTTGCCAAAAACTTTTAGAGCATGTTTGCAAACACTGACGTCTTCAACCCCGCGAATAGAACAAAATTTCAATGTAAAATCAGAACTTGTAATCAGTAGTTTAGCAGGACTATCTTTGATCATTCTATACCATGCTCTTAGAATAGTATATATTTTCCATCCAAGTTTAGATTTGTGTCCATACTGACATGGATTATGTTAGTTCACAAGTACTTAGTTCCAATATCTTACAGTCATTTTCATACGAAAGTTCTTCTTTGAGATGTTTTAAAAAATTTTAATTTACATTTGGTCTATCCATACTAATTTGTAAAAGTAACTGTATGTCCAAACATGATATAGCTTCTTTAAAAATTTCAAACAATTCTTGAGCTGTGGTATGTCTTGAAAATCTTGTGGAGACTATTGGTTGATTCACAACAATATTTTAGAAAAAGATCCATTACCATTTTTGTAAAATGTGGTTCAAGGCTTCATCAGAGCATATTACTAATTTTTTATTGCTTAAATATTTCTCAAAGATTGTTGGGAAAATGGAGATAATTTATAACAAATAAGGTACAAGATATTTATTAGGTCTAATGTACATTTTTTTGGCTATTTCATTATCAGTAAGCAAGTGTGAAAATATTTCCGATATATCATGCATTAAGGACAAATGAGATGCAACTAGTTTTAATGTCCATAAATATTCAGCTTTCAATTACTGTTCCGGAACTAAAAAGTTCGAATGTGGTTTATTTCCGGACATTAAATTTAATCTTTTTTTATATTCCTTTTATGTACTAAGTCAATGATGATTTTTTTTGAACTGGCATGCAGTCTTGTATGTTTTACTGTTTTGGTATAATTAATAAATGCCTATTTTCTCTTATCACTTAGGCTTATTACCTTCTTACAAAGCAAGCAGTATGCAACAAATCGATTATGTAGATTGAATATTGCTATTCCCATACATATAGGTATATACGTATTGTGCATGCTCATTAGCTGCAATCCAGGAATTTCATAGAAAAAGAACAACTTGTAGATCAAAACTGGAATCGTCTATACAGAAAAAAAAAGGGATGCGTTTTTGCATCACATAATCACGAATGGTTATTGTTTTGTTTTAGGAAGCTATGACTAGGATTTTTCATTCTTGCAGTATTTAGAGAACGGCATTTTTTAGATGAGGGGGAAAAATATAAGAAACTTGAAATTCCCTGCACTTTTCCAGGGAAAACAACTGGGAATAAAAAGTTCAAAATTGGTTTTAAAATTTCCCTGCATTTTCTCGTTTTTCAGACGGATCTCCTGAGGACGTAACAATCCTGGCTATATCTGTTTGGGAAACATTTTTGTTATGACAGATATTCAGTTTGCTGGCTGGCCTTCAGAAAAGCCTGCCAGATGGGCACTTCGGCTTCTAAAACATTTTTCCATCACATGCAAAATGGGTAAGAAACATAAACATTCGGACACACTATTTAGAAATCCGCTAAAGATTAAACTGAGGCATCGATTCCAGCCATTATTATGGATATTGACGTTACTCTTGAATAAAAGAAAGACCCAGACCTTTCAAAAGTAATTCTTGAGCTTACTACCTTATTTATGATTAAGAAGGAATTTGAATTAACACAGAATTCTATGTGAAAATAATTTTGATCCAACAAGGAAAAAGAGGTTGCAAATCAAACCCAACAACTTTTAAATAGACAATTTAACAGCCAGATATCTTGGCTCGCAAAAACATATGATAGAATTCACAAGACCAAAAATGTATGAGACATATTCCCATATGCTATGCATTACCAAGATTGTCATCAAAGAAAATTCATTCCCAAAAGACTTTCAGAACTTTTACTTTCTATTCACTTGGTTTTAGCCCTTTTCCATCGCATTAGGATCGATTTTCTTGAACAATTTCCAAAATCCACTCAGGCGAACAAATAATTATTTTAAATATAGATTATCTGCCATGGACATGTTAAATTGCTATGCAGCCTAAACAACAGCTGAAACAGAAGCAGTGAAGTTGAAGAAAATTCTTCTCATATATGGAGCTCCTTGAGTATTAGTCAAAGATCTTGAGACTGTTTTCTTGCTCAGGCTAGTTACAGTTCTCATAAAACTGTGCAATATCAATTATAATATGGTAGTAATTTATTATCATAACACAAACAGATTGATGAAGCACTTTAATAAGATTCAGGTCGATATGTTGTCTAAGTATGTTGATACAGTACAGGAAAACTAGGATGAAATCTTGCCAGTTGCTATAAAGGTGTAAAACTTGCTTAGAATACTGTTAAGCAGAATAACGCCTTTACCTTTATTACCTTTTACACCTTTCTATTGCATGGACTAGAGGCCAAAACATTGTTTTCCTTCTTCTTGATGTAATGTATGGTATTTCAGAAGATTATTTGTAGAACTGTCATACTACGAATCCGGGAAGATCAGAATAAAAACTACAGTCTTTATGTTGTTGATGTTACAACTCTAAACTTTCAAAGATGTTCTGTGCACCTAAAATGTGGTACGAGTCCATATACCTATCTGAAAAGACAAACTTTCAGAAAACTCCTAAGATAGTTTGATTCCTGTCAAATATTACACAATCTATCAGATAGATTGTATAATACTCAATTTAGTTTCTGTCAGTGTAATATTTGATACTTTCTGAAATGATGAAAACAAAAAAAAAAAAAAAAAAAAAAAAAATATTGTTCATATAATATGTATGAAACTATGTTGTGATCAGGAGAAACAAAATGAAAAAGAAGTCAGTTGTAAATAGAATGGCTTTCCTCTTGAGAAGCAAGATATTTATAAAATACCCATAACATGTTCCAAACAGAAAGTTATTAACCCAAACTGATCCAAGAGAGATACTGTAATTTTAAAAGAAACAGATGAACATATCGAAATTTTACCCACAGTCCCTGTAGCTCAGCTGGTAGAGCATAGAACTGTTAATCTGCTTATATGTGGTTTTAATTTCAACTGCTATTTTGGCTAATTTGTCAATTATTTGTTAATTACATTCTAAATACTTTTTTAAAAAATCTGATTATGTATTCATTGATCAAATTTATAAATTCTGACTCTAAATAATTGTAAGCAAGTTTTCAATTCTTGAATTTGAATTCTTTCTATGAATTTCAAAATAATTAATTCAGTTTATCACTAAATTGCACTCTAGGATTCCTTGCATGAATGAATTGCTAAGATTCCTTGCATGTTCCTTCATAGCAATATAATTAAATATGCTAAATATTTAAATGATATACTTAAATATTCTTAATATCATACTTACTTGGATGATTGTATGAAATTTTGTCTTGTATCAGATTATCTTCAATGGAATTCAAATCAATGAATTTGGCAGAGAGAATAAGTGAACAAGATACCTGTGGAAGGTACAATGCTTGCCTGAAATACAAATCATTCATAAAATATCAATGAGAAGTAAAGAAAATTCTTTAATTAGGTGAAGTGTGGACTGCAGGATTTTTATCAAAACACATTATTACAATCATAATACTAAATCTGTGAGAATATTCTATAGTATAAGGCATAATGCTTTTTACTTTAAAGTTTCATGCAACTTACTTAAACAGTTAATTTGGAACTTCAATTTATTTTGCTGTTTAAAAGTAATTTAGTTGTCGGAAATTTACTCTTGCCATGTAGGAATAATTAATTAGTTTCCAATATAGTGTTTTATTTTTAAATGAAATGTTAATCCAAAGCAATGAAAAAACCTGGAAAACATTGCGATATTAATAAAATTAGAATAATGCAATAGATTGTTATAAAAAATAATAAATTTAATAAAAAAACATTTTAACACACTTTTTCAACTAACAAAGTAGAGATTTTTAAGTTATGTTTATCTAGTTCTCGATCAAAAGGAAATAAAAAGTTTCAGAAAGGTGTCCTGAGCAGCAATATAATTAAGTGCAACAGAATGGCCACATGAAGAATTTTGAAATGTACTTCAAGAAATAATTGCCAAGGCGACTCTTTGATTCCTTGAAAAAACAAAGCTGAGGAAATAAATGAAAACTTTATGGAGAAAAACATAGACATATTAGTAGAAGATCAGTAGATCATGCCATTGAAATTATCAAATTTATATTATTTCAAATTTTGAATAAGGAAAATCCATAAAATGAGTTTTAAGTACCATCAAAGCATTTTTTTCCCCCTTACAGAAAAGAATAAGAAAGCAAAGCTTTGCAATTAAGGAATCCTACCTACAAGTTTAAATTGTGTAAATGCAGAGGAAGTAATAAATAGAAAAATCAAATATTTAATTCTTATTCAGTTTCCAAAATTTATTTAGCTCAAATTCTCATCATTTTCTAACAAGTGGCAAAATCAAATTTTACAGCATACATGACAAATTTATTATAATACCAATTATATCCAAGTAAAATAAATAATAAACAGAATGCATGAAGAAAATCAACTTAAATTAGCTATTATTATCATTTTCATAATGTTTTCAAGATGGTAACTGAAAGTGATAGCAGTGATAACACTATAATAGCAATTTTTATATTTATCAATTTACAAACAAAAATAAGGGTGACAAGACAGTAACAAATGTTGCCACAATATTGAGTAATTTCATATTGTCTACAGTAGAGTAATACCAATTTATGATATATATATATAAAAAAAAAAACAGATTTTTTTTATATGAATTTTTAAAAGATAAACAATTGATTTATTGATTTCCTGACAACGAAGCGTGGCCCACGATGAATCACA
Organism: Argiope bruennichi; assembly: GCF_947563725.1. Taxonomy (NCBI): domain Eukaryota; kingdom Metazoa; phylum Arthropoda; class Arachnida; order Araneae; family Araneidae; genus Argiope; species Argiope bruennichi. The sequence goes on along the minus strand of NC_079151.1, from coordinate 4,331,344 downwards.
ATCCAATGAGTATATAAGCACAAATATTTTTTTTCGATTTTTAATAGGTATTTACTCAATCTTTTATTATTAATGTATTTTACATTCTTTGCATAATTTTCCACAAGTATGTATTTTCTTGTTGCATTGATTTTCTAAAAATCCATTTTTATTTAATTATCCTGCAAGGAACTAACTCGAAATTATGTTTTAAAACAGAAACATGAAATCAAGAGATGAAATATGTACAAAATATTACATATTTTTATTCAAATATAACTACTGCATTTTATGCATAGCTTGATGTATAACGAAATAGTTTTGTACCACAACCTTCAGTGACGCATATTTCGCATAGTGAAACCAAAAGTCAATATGTTGGTAGTTGGTTCTAATTAAGATTTTTAAAAATTGTTCTATGGAACATATTTCCATCCTCCAAAGTATATATGGGCCAAGTTTGATAGCTCTAGGTCAGATGGCCTGGCATGTAGAGCAACAACACATACACACATGTATCTAATAATCAGCCTTAGAGAAACTCCAATCACTGATTGGCATATTTTCTTTAAGATGGCGGATGAAAAGATCTAAATCCGTGTGTTTTTATAGAAAAGTGATATTCAGATTTTCATAAATCAGTCTGTTTTAGTGACTAATTTAGTTAACTGGAGTGCACTTCTTTTTATTTAAAATATTGATGTCCCAACAATATTTTGTTAAATATAATTCAGAGGCAGAGGATTTATGTAAAAATTTAAAATTCATCTTTATTATAAATACAGATGATAGATCATTTACTCATGGTTTGATAACTATTTAAATTTTACTGAGTACTGATTTAGACCCAGCACTCAAGATTTCAAGACCATACAGAATCAGCCCTGGCAGCATTTCTCCATTCATTTCAATTACATGGCAATGAAGCTAGTTCTACAACAATAAAATGAGCAATGTTAATGGTAATGTATGTTGGTGGAATGATAAATATTTTTTTGTTGGACTTAATTTCAGATTATATGATTGGATAACATGTTGCTACTTATTTTACACTTCTTCGTAATTTCAAAATATTCCCCCCCCCCTTGAATTTGCTGTTTTTTGACAGCAAATGTCAAATGGTCTAAAAAATTTTTTCATTTACACTAATTAAGATATTTTTTGTTGAAATATCTTATTTTTATAATATCATTTTTAGTGGCATTTTTTCAATTCATAATTGCCCTTTTCATAATTTGATAGATAACACTTTATATATCAACACTTTATATTATTTATAATACTCTAATTTCCTATTTTATAATTCAGTTTTCACAATATATCTAAATGTCGATAGAATAACAGAAAATGCTATTAATATTCAGAAATGCAAGCATTTTGTAAGAATATTGGTTATGTTTGCAATGAGTTTATATAAATGATGATATATATAGAAGCTTTTTTCTTTTATTTGCCTATGCATTAACTGTTTGCTAATTGAAGGGGTTTTCTAAAACTTTCAACTAATTGTAATATTCTTACACTTAACAATATTTAACATTCATGCACATTTTGGAATTACCTTTTCATTTCTTTTCAATTTCTGAAATGTTAAGTTATGTTTATGCCTTTTTGGATGTAACCATTTTTATCTACAAATTGGGGTAAAATTCTAGTTGCATATTTAAATTAAATCTGTCTTTAATACATTTTAAATTTAAAAAAATCTAGTTTATTTATATACGAAATGAAATTTTCATGACATTGGACTTAATTTTCGAATTCGGGATTCATCTGACTATTTAATTTAGTATGTACATGCATGTATTGTGAAGGTTGAAAGGGAAGGGATTGAAATTCTCTAAATTAACTTTAAAGAAGGGCTTCTAATTAGCATTTAAAATTTTTTCATTACTGAAGAAATAAAATATTATGATGTACTAAGACATGAAGACATAAATTAAACAAAATGTTATTGTAACATTATCTATTGAAATTATCATTATATTTTACTTATTTTATAGGATGGAAAAACAAAAATATTTTTAATATATAAAATGAAAATTACTGAGATATTAGTGAAATTTAATGACTAAAAAAGTTCTCTTATTTGGAAAAGTTCTGATAAGTCAGTTTATTAAAAAAGTCTATATTTATTTATAATTTATTGTTGCAATAAATAAAGTCACAATATTACAAAAAGAATTTATTTATCTTATATATTGCAATGATGAAATTCAGTCATTGCCCAGCCCTAATATAAGTACTATCTAAGAACAAGATAGTAATAATGTAATTTCATATAATAATGATACTATCAGCTTGAGAATTATTAGTATACAGAACTCAGTATTAAAATCATTAGGAGGGCTTCACTTTTAATAAATACTGTATTGAATTAAAACTTTAGAGGAAATTGCTGAATTAGCTTAGAGGAAATTGCTGAATTAGTGTCAGTTTAAAGTTTTCATGAAAGTAACTCGCATATAATTCAATTTAAAAGTTAGGTAGAAAGAATTTGAAAGTATCTTCTAATAAATTTTCAGTGCAAAATGTGGGGAAAATTAAAAGAAAACTTTAAAATGGCAATGCCAATTTAAATAATTTACATCGATATTTTTAAAAAAAATCTTACCATGGAGGATAAAGATGAAAAACACTTTGAATTTTCAAGTGCAATTTATTAAAAATATTTTCTTTCAGAAGCACAACAACTCTTTCAGATTGCTTGAACTCAGCAGGAACTTCACCCAACTCTTTGTCTATGTGACACTTGGATGTTTCAGTTTGAAAAGATAAGCAATTAGCAATAACTATGTCTGAAGAACTTGAAACAGATGTTAACTTCAAGGACAATGATTTTCCTGCTTTTGCAGACAAATAAAAGAAAAACGATTATAACAACAATTATAACAGGTAAAATATCTCATTAAACACATTTTAAACAGTCAAACATATTCCTAAAATATGCAATTGAAAAGGCATTACAGGCAGAATTCACTAACAGAAAGCTACAGAAATAACAAATGAATAAGCATATATGTAACTAGCAATAAATTAGAAAGAACCATTTTGAGTTGCACAAAAGAAAAAAAAGTAGATCATAATATTATATACAAGAAAAAGAATGAAAGTGAAATGGAAACACAAGCTAACACATAATTTGATAGTGAAATTGTTTTATAAACTGATTTATAAAATAATTAATTAATATTAATATTGAAATATAATAAGTAAATGCTCTACAAAGAAATAACCATGAGGGGGGGGGAAGCAAAAATAAGCCAAAATGATTGTTAAAATAAACTAATTTGATTTCCATGAATATATGAAATTTTCTTTGGACAATTCCTTCCCCTATCTAGATAAGCAAAAGGAGAAGAATGAATAATCAAGTCAATGAAAGGAATATATTTTCCCTATATAATCAATATTTTACTAAGCTGAGGGGGGGGGGGCTTTTAGCTATGACATCCAGATTCATTCATGATACACAGTAAGTGTCAGAATATTCTACTGAGAGCTGAAAGCTGAAACACCAAAAAGAAAATACAATGATATTATCATGTAGATACAATGCAGGGATTTTTTTTTAAGAATCTCCAAAATGAAAAATAAGCATCCAGATGGGAAAAAAATGAATATTTTGAAGGCTGTAATATAAGGACCATTAAAAGTAAGTAGTTTTTACGGACTTTATGATGCTACGCACTTTATTTAATGATATTTATTGTGAAAAAAATAAGTAAAAATAACAGATCATCTGAATTTTAGTATCAAACAAAAATAACAAAACTTTTTTGTAGATTGTTTGCTTTTAATTTTAAAAAAAAGTCGACATACTTCAGTTAGGAAATTAAATGAATTAGAAATATAAATCATTTACTTCCTCTTTAATTAATTACTTAATGGCCATACTTGTATGTAACATTCAATTGAATTACTGTACTATTATTAGCGATTATAGAAAAGTTATATGTTAACTTAAAAAAACATCAAATTATATAAAAATTATAAGGATATATCTATTTATTTTAAATAAATACATACATTAGATACAAGTTTATATTCCATCAAATAGCAAAGGAAAGAAAACAGTTAATACAGAATGTGTAATAAAAATCTGAAATTAATCTGCAAGTGTAAGCAAAAATCATAAGAATACATATTTCAGATTTGTCCATACTAATAATATTTCTTATTCAAAAATTTTTCCTCTCATTCTAAGATTGAAATGTACAGTTAAAAAGATATTCTTTTACTTATTATTTCAACTGTATGTATATAAGCAGTTAATTTCAAAACAATAAATTTTAATCAAAAAGATCTTCAGATTAAAAAAATATTTAATGAATAAAAATCGCATGACAATTTTTTTTTAAATGGAAGTTTGGAGATTCAATAAAGAAAACAAAGACAATATCAATAACAGACATCTGCAATATTTTTATATAGGCAATGAAATGTATACATTGACCTACAGTTTCATTTTAAACTAATGAACAGCCATTTATTTATATGAAACTTATGAAGTAGGGCAGGACTATGAGTATTCAGCAGAATTATGTCAGAGGCTTTGAGGTGACATGATAATGAAGTAAACAATTTTCAATAAATTATTACTCAGAAATATCATTTATTTATGGTAGAGAGGAATTACATTTGAAGTCTCAAAATATACAGAAAATTGAAAGAATGTAAATTCCAATTAATTAAAAGTAAATTTATTTTCAATAAAACTTATTTGAGAAGAGTTCAGATTTGCAGCATTATTCAAAAATTCATATAATCACAAAAATTTACAATCTAATGTCAATAAAGATTTGAATTGCAAATTACAGCATTACCAGTTTTTTTCTTCATAGATGCATTATGGTCCCAAATTACTTCTTCTGATTTTTCCATTCTTTGCAACTTTAGCATCTGCTCAGCAAATCCTCCTCTATATACATATATATGAAAACATTGGTAAATAAAATTTTTCAGCTACCACAAACTCCATCTTTAGCATAAAAGTCTATTAATAATGCATTCACTTTTAAACAAACTTAGTTGATTTTCAGCTTTTTAAAAATTGTACTACAAAAACAATCTGTAATATACTGAAGGATGGAAGAGATTAAAGTCTGGTACCATTGAATGATTTTGCAAATAAAAAAAAATACCTTCATATTATTGTCAATTTGACTATCATGTGAGAACATTTCACACCTATTAACTGAAGACAAATCTGCATGCTTGGAGTCTCACTATGATTGTTAATAAATGCTGACTACACAGCAAAGATGTCCATTCACTAAGACTGCAGCAGCCTTTAAATTTATTTTTAAAAGTTAAAAATAAAACAATTCATTAATTGTTTATTATTACTTTTTTTACTGTTTTATTTTGGAACTTCAATGTTCTTTACTTACTTTGTCACTCTGAAAATCCAATGATCAACGAAAAGAACAAAAAAAAAAAAAGAAATATTTAAAACTAAGACAAGAAACACATCAATAAGCAAGAGAAACACAGAGGCAACTAAGTACACAATTGATTGGTTGATTTGAAGGGAAAAAAAAAAAAAAAAAACAATTTTCTCCCCTTAAATCTAGAGGGGCTGAAGCTGTAACCAGAGCAGATCCAATCTGGTGTGCTGATTTTTTTTTTTTTTTTCTCGCACTGCCAACCAAAAATTTATCTTAGTTCTCTCTCTCCTTATTTCCCCTTATCCCATCATTGCATGTTTATGAGTTTTTGTTTTGTTCCTTTCTTTTTTTTTTCTTTTTTCCCTTGATAGTAGCACATTTGTTTCATTGAATATTCATTTTCTTTATTTGGAGATTATTCTTTTTTTGGGGGGGGGGGAGAGAACATAGTAATTTTCTAAAACATTATTTGGATGAAATTTTTTTTTATGAGGGATCAATTAATATTTATTATCACATATAAAAAATGAACATTGCAGATCATTTATTACATATCTTATCGAATATTCATGTTTGGATCAACCTTATTAAGTTGACTCCGCAAAGATGGAACAGTATTGGAAAGAAGGGATGGAAATCCTATATTTGCATTCATTGAATTATCACTTCATCATTCAGATTTCATTGAATTGACAAAACTACAAGGAATTTATATTATATATAGGTTATTTAACATGTTTCATATGCACTTCATATGTAACTATGTTTCAACACACTTCATATGTAAATTTGAAGTTATGAATTTTAAGCTATTTAGGGATAAATTATTTATCTGTTTTCCTATATTGCAATCTTTTTTTTTTAAATGTTGTTCATTTCTAAATTGATGAGTCACCACTTATATCCAGTTTTAATCGTAAAAACCATTATTAACGCGCTGGGTACTAGCTAGTATATTATATATATATACACACAGAGATTTGCATCTATCTATCTATATATAATGTTGCTTCCCAACAAGATTGGTTCAATCACTGAAAAGACCTTTTTATGGTGAGCTCTGTTGGATGCTGAAGCCGAATCAGCGATCTCAGGGGTTGGTGACGAAATAGTTATATTAATAATACTGGAATCTTCCAGAATTTTGGTTATAGAGCCAATAGGAACCGATATATAACTGATTGTTCCAGAACCTTCTCTGCCCACCTCCAGAAAATATAAAAGGACAGCAGTCTCAAGCTGAAGTCAGTCTTGTACAGAATCATGAAAAGGGTCAACGCTGAATAGTTGGAACAGTCCAGCGAAGAGCAAGCATTGTGTGGAGCTCAGGCGATCGCTACTGAGCTGAACGCCGAGTCCTGGTGTTTATTGTAGAAGCAGCATTGTTTATTTTAGTTTATTGTAGAAGCAGCTCCACCACCCGGGAACTGTAAAAGGCCGGCAGTTTCAAGCCGCAATGAATCGGTTTCAACCATCAACCGGAATCTTAACCAGAGACGGGAGTCGAAATTGGTGTTGGAATCGTGAAACAAGTCATCGAGAGGTTAACGAAACAAAAGCCAAATAGTCCAGCGTTGTGTGGAGCCCAAGCGATTGCTGAACTGAGCTGTGTGCCGAGTTCTGGTGTTTATTGCAGAAGCAGCATTGAGTTGCGTAAGGAGTAGCCAGTCGAGTAGTAGTGAGTTGTTTGTTGAATATAGCTAAAGTGAGGAGACAGTGGAGAATGTCAGGCGTTTGGAGACTGTAGAGAGTAGCCCAAGCGATTGCTGAACTGAGCTGTGTGCCGAGTCCTGGTGTTTATTGCAGAAGCAGCATTGAGTTGCGTAAGGAGTAGCCAGTCGAGTAGTAGTGAGTTGGTAGTTGAATATAGCTAAAGTGAGGAGACAGTGGAGAATTGCAGGCGTTTGGAGACTGTAGAGAGTAGCCAAAAAGATTCCTTCCTGCTGCTGAATTATTGCTGGCCGCTTTGTGTGCTATGGTTGTTATTAATACCGATAACTACTTGAGGACTACTGTTTGTTGTAGTGTGATGCTATGTTGACCGCACTCGTCTCAGTTGCATAGTTGTTGTCTGTGTATGTCTTTGTATTCGTGTTTAATAAAAGTCATCGTTTGTTACTGAGGAATGTTGATTTTGTTTCTTCATAGACCAACAAATCGCAAAATACACCAAGTTTCATAACAATATATAAATAGATATACATATATAGATTTAGAGAGTGAGAGAAAAAGAGAGACAAAAATAACATATTGTAATCTCATTTAATAATTTGCATACAAATTATATTCTATAAATTTACAAAGCAATTACTTTTTAAAATTGTTTTTATTAAAGATTTATTTCTGTAAATGAATGATTAACTTCAATAATAATTCTTATTTATTTAAATATTTTTTCATATATTCTTTTCTTTATTACACTAATTAACAATATATAACAAAATGCCATAAATTATTTTGCTGCAGGCCCCATTTTTTTTCGAATCTACATTGATAAAGCAATTTTTAAACCAAAAGTAAACTGCAGTAAGTTTTGAATATTAATTGAAAGGAACATAAAAATAAAGCAATTATTATTATTATTATCATTGTAATCTATTATAGAGAAATATAGTATTGCATTTTAATCATTATTTATATGCAATTTGGAATTCCAATAAACTAAGGATTTTTATTTATCAAAATAATGGTAATATTTGGCTGAAAATTCACTCAGCTTTTTAAAATATAATAATTTATAAATAATACTCGTTATAACTTATCTTTTAATGAAAATAAATGTTATCATTTCCCAAAAGCAAATAGCTTCAGTCGCAATAAATCTATGTCAGTCTTTTGTAAAGTTACACTGAAACAAACCTTTGACAAAAATCTTATCAAGAGTCGTTTAAATAAAGTCAAACAATGAATTTAAACTTAATTTCTTGATTTATTATTTTCCACATAAATATGGACTAATTATGTGGCAATACTTGTTGGCTACAATACTTTCTTCGCCCTATAAGAATAATTTGTGTTAAGTTCAATAACTGATATAACATTCTTGTTTCCCTCATTAACAACCAATCTACAAATCACACAAGAAATAAATTATAAGACAGATGTAAAATGATGAGTCAGTGATTAGAAATGGGGCAATTTAATTCAGTAGAGCAAAATTCTAATCACTTTCTGATGTAGCTGAAGTGCCCATCTACAACAAAAATAAAAATTCCCGCAAAAACAATGTTTATATTCTCTGTTAGTAGAAGTATGGTACACTTTAAATTAAATAATACTTTTTTTATCAAAAATATTTTTAGATGTAATGCTTTAAAGATGTCAATAATTGCTTTGATGTCACTAGTTTCTTTATTAATATAATAACATAAAATAACACTTGTTTTTAACAAAAACTTACGGTAAAATATTTCGAATTCTTTTCTTTCCAGCAGCATCTTCTAGAGCAACTTCGGCATCAGAAGTCTGCAGAGACTGAAGCCAGCTGCTGCCTTTGTTTTTAGAAGATTCATCCAAAAGAAATGCAGATAGATTAAAAGATGCATTTTTCTAAGGAGCAAAAACAAAACATGCAATATGTCTTTATAAAGTACAAAGATACGAAAAACATAATTTCTTAATTAAAATACATTCAAATTTTCAGCATACATTTAAATTTTCAAAATTTTAACAAACATTACCAAAGAACTTTTTTAACTACTGAAAAAAAAAATGTTATTCATGAATACAAAGTTTTAAAGAGTGACAACTATTCAAAAATCTAAAAAATTACTGAATATTAAAAATTAAGATACAATCAAAATAATTCTAAACATTGTGATAAAACATATATTTTCATACGTATTTATCAATTAAGCAACTAATGCACAAAATTGTTTTTTTTTTGTTTTTTTTTTCTTAAAGAATTTCTAAGTTTTGTTAGAGTTTAATGGAGTTTTAAATCTTGGTAAAAACTCCTACATTAAAAGAAAAAAAATGCTAAAATTTTGTGAAGCAAGATCAACAAGGTATTTTAACATAGACAATAGTTTTATCCTTAATTTTTCAAATGTCCTATTTGAAACTGAAGTATATATAAGTTAGAGATACAGAATTAAGAGAAGAAAAAAATAGCTTAAAGATGTTAATGAATTTTGGCAAGATTACCAGCTAATTAATAAATTATTCTTTAATTTATCAACTATCTATTCTTTGCTAAAGACAAGGATCTGCAGATTCTGAAACTTCACATGTTTCTTTCACTGAGAATGCACCAATCAGAATAATATCTGCGCTACCAAGGTTCCTGGGTATTATAATATCACTTATCTAATTGATCTCTGGAAGGCAAAAAGTGCTACTAAAATCAGAGTAAAAATATTAAAAGCAAATCAGACATACAATAAAGATCACTTTTACAAAAGTTCATGAAATCAGAAGCACAAAGGATTATCTCAAGCTCTTTCTCTGTGAATAAAATAAAATAAATGCAAGTATCAAAGTGTAAAACAGAGATTTAATACAGTTTCAAGAATAACAACATGCAAAGGGTGTAAACGTTGAATAGCAAGAACTTTTGAATAACATGACATGAACACCGAATGAAAGTATTGCAAAAGCCTGCTGCTGATAATAGTGTCTTATTCACCACTGTATCTGTCACGCCAACTATGACCTGTAATTTATGCAACTATATTCTTTAATAATATAATAATTCCATTAAAGCTTTGTTCCAGTATTTATCTTTCTGCTTGGTTTCTTATACTTAAATCTACCCCAATGAATCCAATGTAGCAGTTGGTCTCTGCATTTGCAATCACATATTATAAAAATGGCTTGTTCCTATATTGTCTAGTATAAAGTTTCTCTCATGATTCTAGAAACACCCTATAAATCAATTCTGAGATTTAAAAAATATATATATATATATTTATTTACATAGGAATGGTAAAAAAATGCTAGAATTTCTTCTGCATTTTGAGTATAAGTTAATTTAATACTATGATATAATTTAAATTACTATGATAAAGAAGAAATATAATTTTTACGTACAAAAATAACTTAGGTAATTGGAAATAAATTTTTTAAAAATTGCAACAAAAAGATGCAACAAAAGAAAACACAGCTGCTAAAGAACTTTTTTGATTAATTAAATCTATATTTTGAAAAGAGTCCTTATAAATTTCTTTCATTTAAAAAATTACTAAAATTAACAGTCCCAAGGGAAATTTGCTAAAATTTTATTACTAAAAGATTTGTATTTAAAGTACAGCATCCTTCAGAACATTTATGCTCTATAAGTAAATAGAATCCTAAGCTAGACAGAAGAAGGGAAATGATTATCCATAAGTTGACAGATTAACAAATTCCAGAATTCCTTTAATGATTAGAATTTTTTTCTATTTTAATTTTTAAAAAGCTGCAGTGACTAATAAAAAAATATAATTCAATTTTTTCATTATTCTTAAATTTTGTTAACATTTTCAGCTTTTATAAAAATTAAGATATATTTTAGAAATGAAAAAAAAAAAAAAATGAAAAACTGTTCAATCAGAATTTTTAGATGCATTTAATATCAAGCATTATATAAACAAAAAGTGTTTTAAAAAATGGGAAATGGTTAAACAGACAAAAATGATATTTTTCTTCAACTTTAAATAGGATGATTTTGATTATGCTTTCCCCCAGGCTTTTTTTGCTTGAAATACAATCATGTGTGTGTGCATGCGTGTGTGTGTGAATCTTAGTGATGAATGTTCATTAATGGACAAATTCCATTATTCATACTTGAAGATAATTGAGTCTATTAACAGAAAATATCTATTTTTATTAGCATTGCTTTGTATCTTAAATTTCTCTACTTACATTTCGATTCTGGTCCGGTAAAAACAATTTTCTAGTATCTCTTAGGAAATACACATCATTTCTGATCTGATGATTCTTTCTTGGATATGAATGTATCAAATTAGAGTTTGTAATTGGTTTGGATGAACTGTCGATCACAGTAGCATCTTTTTTCCCAATAAAAGGATAGAGATCAGAAACAATATTTGTTTTTTTAATCTTTCTAACAGGTACTGAATGGGAAAAGTCATTTTCTTGAAAGATAAACTGGCATGCAGTCACTTGATTCTTTTTAGGGACATTTTCTTGTTCTTCAGTTTTCTTAGCAGCAAGACCACTGATGAAGTTTGTGTTACATTCAAACGAAGATTTAACATGCAACTTTGGCTGATGTGTTAATTTACGGTCTTGGAACGAATCCTGAATGTTCTGCAATTCAAGAAATAAAGAATTTTGGCACATGTTCAAACTGTCAGTTATCAGATCTTTTTGATTTTCTGATTGCAGAGATTTTTTCTGGATCAAATTGCAAAAATCTATGGCTTCAGAGGTGAAATAATCTACTTCTTTATGTTCAATGCTGGGCTTCCTTTTTCTTATTTTATACTCTTTGACAAAATCTTGCTTCTTGAGTATTTTTAGATCACTTATAGGTTTCTTTTGAATTAATCCTTCTAAAAATAAATAAAATCATACTGCATTTAAAATATTTTTCATATACAATTTTCTACTATAAAAGAAAAAGATTCAAGGGATGCCCAATATAAGAAAAATGAGACAATTATGAAAGCATGAAAATAAAAATCAAAAATTTAAAAAAAATTAAAAATTAAAGAAAAACTTGAAATTAACAAAAGCACATCACAGGTTATCATGTTCAAAAATGAATTTTGGTTATCTTTGGTATGAAACTGATTAGCAAGTTTCCACATACATTTGCTGATTTAAAATTTACACTTTTCAATGAAATGAGGAAATGATTACTGAATATCAGAAAAGAAAATAGAACTGCTGTGCCAGCAACAAAATAGGATTTCACTTACTAGCTGTTTCCTAATTGCATAAGTTAGCAATGTGAAAATAAAATAAAGTTCACATTGGTTTCAAGCTTTAGATGAATTAAATTCATATTTCAACAATCCCTCAGAAATTTATTCAATTTCAAATAACTTACAAATAATCTTAATGCAATTTGCTTTGGGGAAGGGATCACCAATTTACCTATCATTATTTAATCATTTATTAATCATTAATTGCAATATTTATGAAAATAATTATAAACCAGTAAAATTTTATTTTGTCAGTTAACTATGTAACAAAAAAAGTTCTAATTAATTCAAAAACATAGCAATTAATTTGATATTTTCTCTCATAAACAGTAAGCAACATTTTTTTGGTGTAAAAAAAAAAACTATAATACAAAATTCTTTAGTTAGATATCGCATCCAACAAAATAAGCAGAGGGCAGGTGCTCATTAATGCATAGGTTGATACGAAAGCAAAAAGTTAATTTTGAATAAAAGTCACAAAAATCAGGAGAAAATATCTGAGTATTTTTCCAAGAATCGCCATAATTAAGAGGTAATTTTTCTGATGTGTCTTCTCAAAAAACTAAAGGTTAGATTAATTTAGTTTAGTTATACAGACATCTCATTTTGTGGCCCTTTTTATTATTATGATTATATAGCACTATATATTATGGTGTAATGATTTTTGCACTAACTTAATGAAAATAATCTAAATAATCTATATGTGGAATATGAAACGCACTTTCATGTCCATGATTTTCTCATTTACCATTAGAAAATTGTTTTATATGACGTACACTCAGTCCCATGTTCATTCTTCATTGGCTATACATGTTGACTGAATTAACAACTTCTGCTGGAAAAAAACTGTATTGCTCCTTTGAGATGGCTTTGAATTTTATGGAACCGAAAGGCTGGACAGCTCTCTGGATTCAGAAATATTAATTCCAGTATTGCAAAAGAATTTCATACAGAAATGCCAATGCTCTCTCACAACAACTTGTATTGAGAGCTACAAACATTGCTCAAATACTAAGAAAAAGTTTGAAATTAATACAATTATTTCCGTAAAAGTTTTAACAATAGATGTGCATCTCTGGTTTTAAAAAAAATCCAAAAAGCATAGTTGGAAGATCCAAATATCAGACCAATTCTGGAGAAGAAACTAAATACTGCAAATCGACCATCTTGCCAAGAAATTGTTCCGAGTTTAGTTTAGTTATATTGATGTCCCGTTTTAAAGCAACACTAGAGCTATTTTGGGACGGACCTCGTAATTTTGAACAGCAGTCAGATGATGAGGATGACACTTGAGCTGGTACTCCCTCTCCAAACTTCCACATCCTACCAGTGGGAGGACATTTAGCCCCAACGAATTTAATGGGCACCAGACCCACTTGCATGAGGGTTATTCAGTGGTATAGGGTCTCAAACCTGAAACCCTCCAGTTTCCTAAGCCGAGACCTTACCACCAGGCCATCCAGCTACAAAACGATATTGGACTCTTTGGGATCCCTTACATCTTAAGGATGGTGTAAGTCATCATAAGTGGGAAACTTGTCAATGGCAATTAATTCTTACAAACAGCAGAATTCCTGACGTTCTGCACCAGATTCGTGTCAGTACAAGGGGAGGGTAATTTGGAGTCCTGAAAATGTTAAGTAAAACTCAAGCCCAATTTTACTTTTATCAACATCTGCTGAACTTGTGATATTTTGCAGAAATGCCATGCTTGTGAAGCACAAAAAAGATCCAAATTTAGAAATAAAGATCACTTGCAGCCTAGAATGTGAATGTACCATTCAAAAGAACGACTTTGAATATTATAGGGTCTTTCCCAGTAACTTCAAATTGTAATCAGTATGTTCAAGGAGTATTGATGGATTATTTTATCAAGTAGATGGAAGAAATTCCCGATCAGGAAGTCTCGACTATAACTGAGGAACTCGTCTGAACTTAGGATTCACTTTATAGCATGCCTATGATATTACATTCAGATCAGGAAACATTTTAATTTCTCTCTTTTTCTGAGGTCTCCTAACATTTGGAAATTCTAAAGAGTCAAAGAACAGCATTATATCCTTAGTGTGGTGGCATACTCGAAAGATTTAATCAAACAATTTTAAATCATCTTTCATCATTTGTTTCAAAGAATCAGACTAATTGGAATATATATCCATCACTATTTTTCTCAGCGTATCAGAGCACAGCTAATGAAGCAACTAAATGAAGTTCAGCAAAATTGCTTTTTGGTCAAAGTTTGTAATTGCATTGTGATAACAGAGGGATACATCTTCATTGCCGAATGAATACATGAAGAGTTTAGACTCTCGGTTGGAAAGCATATACACATTTGACAGAAAAAGACTTAATCTATCAGGTCAAAGAATGAAGGCTCATAACAATGTCAGAGCAACAGATCACCATTTTAAGGAGAGTAATTAAGTCAGATATATATAACCCGAGGAGATGGTCAGTGGACAGCAATAATCCTCATAGTAAAATTCTTTATGGCACAAAATAAAAATTCTGCAATTTGCTGCAGGTAACTTTAAAGAAAAGTAAGAAATTCTGGCACAATTGACACTTTCAGATCTTTCATTACTCGCTATTACTAAGCACTAATCTTCAATTTAATACTAGCATCAAATTATTATTACATTTTTTTTCTATTAGTATGACAAATGTGAAACTGCATGTGTTTTAAATATAAAATATATTGTTTCCATAGCTTTGCATCATGAGATTATTGTACTTGGTCTATACATTTTATCATTATTGCATTATCAAAAAATACTACCTCAGGCTGCCTTAAATGTTTGAAAATAAAAACGTCAATTAAACTGAAAATAAATTCTTGAATTTATACTTGATGACACAAGGCTAATGGAAAGATACTTTTTATCATTATCTTTGTAAAAAAAAAAAAAAATGGAAATATCTTGCATATGGAATTAAATTCCATATTTTGAAATAAAATACCTTTTGTAAAAAGCATTTGTCCAACCTGAAATGAAGCCTTTTTTAAGAAACCAGTGGAGAAATCATTCCAACCTTTCCTGGCAAACTCTCCACCAAGCTTACTTTTCGACACATTTTGCTTTGTCCTGAAAGTTGAAAATGGGAAATGGCGTGGAAGGTCCTACATTTACAATATTAACAATTAATGAAAAGAACTGCAAATACAAACACATATTCATACAGTGATGATACAAGAAAGCATGGTATAATGAATATATAAATAGACAAATATACACAGCAATAAATTTTTTAATTAGTTATAGCTGTGGCGTTAAACATTGTCAGTTAAGCCAATTTCATTTTTTTAAATTTTTTATTAAGACTAATTAATGAAAATACCAATTCAATTAATTAAAACTCAATAATTCAAATTAATTTAATTAATTAAAATTCAATTTCATTTTAATTTTCAAAAGAGACAAGTTAAAGTTTTTTTTAAAAAGAATCACAAACAATTATGTATCTGCAGAGAAATTTATGAATAAGCAGACTTTGAAAGTTAATAACTGAAATAAATGACCAAAGAAAGATTCTCTGCTAAGATAATTAGAGTTCCAGAAATTTTATTCCAACATTAGACATCATGTACATAGACTTCTTCTCTTCTTGTGTACAGTGGACAAAATGAATCGAGGAGAGGGGTTGATATTATAGTCAGGGTGTATTGTATCAGTGGATACAGTCCTATATTTGTTTTTTTTTAGTTTAACTCCACAAGGAATTAAAAAAAATTAATTAATATAAAAAATTCGAAAACAACAAAACTATTAAAAAAATCAATAATGGGAGCCTTAATATAAAGAAATAAGGCATTAAAATGTTTCATTGGTTCAGACATGGCATGGCATAGAACAAAAAAAAGCTGAACTTCATAAAATAATAAATTTTACCAAATATAAACACCAAGTAAAATAAGTATGATTTATAGAACGATAAAATGAATACATTTATATAAAAAGTGCTTGAGATATGAAAAATATTGCAGAATTATTACAATTAAAAAATTAATCAATTTCAAAAATGATAATATTTTATTCAAAAAATGTTGGAATCTGTATCTGTGCAGAAATGCATCATGCCTTTAGTATGCAATTCCTTAAGTATGTAATTTGGGTGATTCGATTTCCTTACAAAGAATATGCAAGACATAATTTACATATTCTTATTTACATTTTTAATTCAATTTCATAGGTCATGACCTCGATTTGAATTTTCAAAATAATCCCTTCAGATTCACTGCAGCAGAAGAAAATCTGATTGAGTTGTTTCATGAAAATTTATTAAACATAAAACTTAGCAGGATAGAATTAGGTAAGGATTAGTAGTAAGTAATAAAAAAAAGAAAGAAAATGTGAAGAGAAAAGGAAAAAAAAAAAGAAACAATACCCAAGTGCTAAAGCTTACAAAATTTTAATTCTGCTTTATAACCTTTATTTGCATGAAGCTAAGTTTTCAAAAGATGTTGCCATAAAATCAATGCATTGTATAAAAATCAATCAATACAAAAAAGTAAATGAAAATAGCAACACTCAGTTTAATTCCACGATTTGAGAAAATGGATAATGATCAATAGTTGCTTCCATCCTACTGCCTTCCATCCTACTATCCTAAGATGTGTTCAACAAATTTTTGTATGACAAAATATATTTTATTTAATTTCATTCAATTTATACAAAACTGATTATTTTGCAAAAAATTCTAGTTGGGGTATACAGAATGCTGTACAAAGTTTTCAAAGTTGTGGACTCTAACCAAACAATAAAACTGAAGTAAAGAAATCAGTACCAGAAAAAATGTTGCATAGCACACCTCCTTTAATTTCAAAGAATACAGCACAAATTCTTTCAGGTTCAAAAGAATGTGATAAAATTTCAACCGTTTAAAAAGTCATAGTATCTCCTTTAAAAGAATTAAAGCTGATTATTTATTCAACATTATAACAACAAAGCTGGTTATTTATTAACAGTATTATTGAATGAAACAAAAATTGTACAGAAATATTTGAATGTAAAAATACAGTGGTTACAAGCAACAACATATGAGCATTCAGATCATAAAATGAAGAAAGCATGTTATTCTCCAAAGCCTATGAAAGTAAAAAATTCTAGTGCAGCAATTCAGAAGTCAAAAGAAAAACGAAAAGTTGAAGCACGATAACATCACTTTCAGATGAAATATCTGCTAGATTTTAAATACTAGTAAAATGCTGAGGTGAAAAAATAAAATAAAATAAAAAAATTTATTGTTGAAATTTTTACCACTAAAAATAGCTTGTTTATTGTCAAATCTCTTCTAGGTGAAGATTGCACTTTTCTAGAAAAGTGAAAATGTAGATGAGATTGAAAGCAAACAGATCATTCAAATACTAGATGATGATAGAATATTTAATACTAAAGGAAATTATATTTTTAATTTTTTATATTGGAATTCAAATGTTAAAATTTATGTGGAAATGTGTATAATAAAGAGTGCATTGTATGCTTTGCAGCTGATCTTAATGATATGATAGGACTTTTATAAATTCTTTCATTTTTTTCATTCATGATCATTACCATACAAACTGTTGATTTTACTCAGCACCAAGGGATGAAATGATAATGATAACAAACCTTTAAAAAGGTAGTGATTATCCAATTTTATTGCTTAAAAAAAGGCAAATAAAAGACTTAGCAACTCACAGGTAATACAATAAAAAATATTTTTTTAAAAATATGAATATTTAACGTAAGCTAAGAAGTGTAGTTTAACAAGGTTAAAAATAGTCAATTTTATGATAATTTAATAAATTTTAATTACATTTTAAATCATGTTTTTTTTAAATTCATATCTAAAATAAATGAACCACAATATGAGATCATCACCATTTTCAGTAAATTTATAATTGATCTTTTAAAATAAGTTTGTAATTATTTGCATCATTGATTAAATTAAAACTTTTAAATATCTTTCCATAAATTCTGCTTAGAAATAGTATTCTATTTTGAAATTGTAATTTCATTATTAAGAACATGATAATATGTTTATTTTAGTCATTTTAATTTTTAAAATGTGGGGGGGGGTATCAGTTGTAATACCTAAAGTATTTGGTGATAAAGAAATGAAAGATAAAGTTATTTGTTTCCATACAATCACATATCAAAGATTTAAATTATAATATATTTATTACCTCATGGTGTATCATGAATTACAGAAATATCAAAACTAATTTGAAAACACTGTGATGTACATTTAAAGGTCCCTTACTGTTTGATCAAAGAAAGCTTTCATAAGTACTTTTCAATTTATAACTTCCTAAAAATAGTATAAAAAAATAAAGTGGATTGTCAACAAAACTCCTATTTATTCAGAAATCTTTAGTCACTTCATTAAGATATTTTCTTTAAAAAATTATGTTTATTTGTTTGTTTTAGAACTTTTTTGATTTTTTCTTGAATTGGAGCCAATATTTAAAAAGTAACATAAAAAGTAAATACATAAATTGAATCAGTAATATTTTTACTATGAGATTATAAAAATTAAAATGAGTAAATCTCAACCCTCTCCTCCTAGGAAAAAAATTATATATTTTATAAAACGTATAAACTTTAATCGATCAAAATGCTGTACAGATTCCATTATACATCAATTATACATTAAATACATATAGGAAAGTACAATTATTATTTTGATGTCAATATCAAAATATTTTTAAATACGCTTGGATGATGGACAAACCAAAGGGACTTTTATGGCTTACAATATAGGCAATATACATTTCCAAATGCATAGTTATATTAAGCTAACAGCGAAATTCACTTACTTCAGTCATGATACAACTCCTGAAATCTCAGATCACATCATAATAGAATTTCTGTACCGTTTTAATGCTCTTAAAGGATGTGTAAACTACAAACATAATAATTTATCTGTTCAAATTCTAGCTAAACGATTACTCAAGGAATGCAGAATTGTATTCCATGATTTCCTTTACACATAATTATAAAACAAAAAACAAACTTAGCGCTAAATTTTATTGCCAGATTTGATTACAAATTGTAGAATTCTTGGCAATTCAGATCGCTTCGGTACTTAGTGCATAGTTAAGTTTATAAATGATTTGATTTAAATGCTCATTCATTTAATCAGGAAAATGATTTGAAATCATTTAAAATATAAATGAACAAGTCCATTCAATGTTCAAAAAACAAAATTTTTATTTATTGTAATGACTGATGTAATATTTAAGTTACTACATTAACTAAGGTATTTACTCCCGGTAGTAAGTCAAAATTTGGCACGCTGCCAAAGTGACGTAGTTGTCCTAACAGGCGCCTCAATCTCAGGAGACACCCGTGCACATGTCAAACTTGATTGGTTCGTTTGATCACATGACTTCAAACTATACGTCATAGGAAATCTTCTGTTGGCTATTTATCTTTCCCTTTGGCAATTAGATGCGTACTTTGGCGAAATTAATTTGGAAATAGAAATTAACACTGTAGTACTGTCTGTCCACGACAAGAATACTGCTAGACATTCGTCTATGTTTACGGCGGGCGCTATAGAAACAGGTTGCGGTAGGGATGATCCATTTTCAATGGGTGGAATCGGAAAGAAGTCTGGGGGGGGGGTATTCTTTTTCTTGGCGTCAATGTGAAGCGATAACAGAAAATCTATTGCTCATTCGTCTTCTCGCTTTAATCGCAGTTGCACGTATCTTTATATTCGCTTAACTTATTTCTTTTATATTTTATTAATCTTTTCTTTGGTTAATATTAACTGCATTTTATTATTTAATATTTTTTTTTGTCTCGTAAATTTTGACATCCTTTAAAATGCCTTTTCGATTTAAGAAAGGAGAGACTTTAAAATCACAAGCACGTAAAATTGTGTATAATGTTGCAGAGTTCTGCTCCGAAGAAGCTACAGCAAAATCTTTGAAGGTTCCTCTTCCACAAGCCAGGAAAAGAGCTGCTCAGGCGACTGGATTGTCGGAAGGCACTATTAGGAAAATTAAAAATGAAGTTTCGCCACTGGACAAAACGGAAGTTTTGAGTACTCCTGGAAAGCACCGTAAAAGGCCTATTGACCGAAATTGTGAAATTGACGACTTCGACAAATGTGTTATTCGTCAAACAGTTCAAGATTTTTACGTCCAGCAAAAGAAAGTGCCTTCTTTAAGAAAATTACTTCCCGTATTGAGAGAGAAGTTGAATTTTCATTGGAATAAGGAATCATTGAGGAAAGTTTTGCATTCAATGAATTTTCGCTGGAAGAAATGCGCGAATAAAAGAAAATTTCTCATCGAAAGACCTGATATTGTGTTTTGGAGAAACAACTACTTGCGAAAAATGAGGCAGTACAGAAAAAGTAAATGCCAGATAGTTTTCATTGATGAAACGTGGGTCGACAGTAATCTAACATTTAGAAAATGCTGGCAAAGTGATACAATTTCAGGAGCCGAAATAAATGTAAATTCCAAAAATCGATTGATCATTGTGCATGCTGGCTCGTCCACGGGATTTATTCCTGGCGCTCAATTAATTTACAAAGCGTCAACTAAAACTGGTGATTATCATGGCCAAATGAATTATGAAAATTTTGAGAAATGGGTGTTGGAAAAACTCATTCCAAATTTGCGCCCAAAAAGTGTCGTGTGCATGGACAATGCTCCATATCACACAAAAGTGCAAATCCGACACCAACCAAATACAGTACGAAGAAAGAAATGACCGATTGGCTGATTAATAACGGAATAAAATGCGATATGAAAATGAGGAAAGCGGAACTGTATTCGCTAATTGACAGGAATCGCCCTAAAGAAATCATATATAAAATTGACAGCATAATAAAAGAAAATGGGCATTATGTCTTGCGACTTCCCCCCTACCATTGCGATTTAAATGCGATTGAATACGTTTGGTCTTCAGTCAAAAGACTCATCAAAGAGAGAAATATAACAGGAGACTTAAGTTTAGAAAACTTACAGAATCTGTTGTGCGATGCTTTGGGCGGAGTGTCTTCCAAGGAATGGGAGGCTCATTGCCGTCATGTGGAAAAACTTGAAAATTCTTATTGGGAAAAAGATGGAATTTTAGAGGAAGTAGTAGACGAACTGGTAGTTCAAATTGGAAGTACTGAATCGGATTCCGATTCCGAAGAAACGGAATCATGTGACAGTGATTCAGAATTTTTTTAAGAAACTACACAACTGTCACTCGATCTCTGCTAGTTTTGTCATTTTAAAATAATATAGTTTTGCATTCTTTTAATCATAATTAATATATTTTATAAATAAAAAGTGAGTTTTAAAATTGCTTTTTTATTTCTTTTCGATTATTCAATTATAGATTATAGCAGAATGGAATTGTATTTAGTCTAATACATTTTGTTTCTGATACATTGTTATTATTTTCTATTTTTTTCATTAATGTGTTCTTGATTTCTACCATTCATGTTTGTGTTAATAATCAAAAGTTTCAGTTAAACATAGTTTTGATTGTCCTTATTTTTTAAGGTCTGTTTTATTTATTTATTTTGCAGATTTTATTAAATTTAAAGCATGAAATTTAGTTAGTTAATTGCTGATTAATTAATTTTTATAATTGTTATGATAATACTTTAAATTGTAGAAAGTGAAACGAAGAAAGAAACAATAGATTCTAATATTTATCAGGAAATAATAGAATATTTTAGCATGAAGTTACTATGGGCTAAATTAAGATAAAACCTTGGAAATTAATTAAATTGAAAGTAGAGTTTAAAATATCATTATATATATACTTTTATAGCTTTTTCTGGATCAAAAACTTTTATTTAATGTTATAAACTGAAATTTAATAAAATAATTATCGTAAATTAGAATTTAACTTTTTAGCATAAATAAGATCGCCTTTTGAATTGATCGATATATGGAACTGGAAAATATAGAAATCCATTTCAGATTATATTTATAAAAAAAATGCACAGTTCAAACTTTTAAAGCAAATTATACTCAGCTGTTTGTATAAGTAAAATTAATTGATCATTCATTTTGAATTTTTTATTTGAAAAGTGTATTGAAAATTTATTAAAAAAAAGTTCTTGCAGGGAACTTTGAATTCCATTATTTTTTAAACAAGTATATTTCACAATTCAGCATTTTATTTTCATCGAAATTATTGAGTAATTCTCTTAAATCTACAGGTATAATTAATTTAGTTATCTACTATCACAATCATTGTCAAGATAAAAAAAAAATGAGGAGGGGAAAAAAACCCCGTTGTTTTAACCTTTTGCTCTTAGTGTTAAATAATAATTATGAGAAATTGTATTTATAGTTTAAAAAAAAAAGAATTACTTTGAAATTCAAAATAGTGATTCTATTATGCTATATGAAAATATTTAGAGATTAAAACGATTTAATTTCTTTTCTGGAATTGAATGAGTATATGCAATTATTAAGAAGTAATTCTATTAAATTTTTATCGCTAAATATTATTCAACTATATAATGGTATGAAAAAATATTATATTATATTACTTTTTTTTCAATAAAATAAAGAAAAATAGTCATTTATTGAGACTTGTTGTCTCGCCTCTCTGTAGTTTCAATAGCTTTCCTTCTTAACTAGGATTCCAAGAATCTAAAAATTGTATGCACGTTAATGTGAGTTAGAAGGATTAAAGTATTTAACGAGATTCCTTTCTACTCAGGTGCACTGATTGTGATAGTAAAACGGTAGCAGATATGTATTCTCAAACGGTATTGATAGGCTTTGAATAGAAATGTGAAGAACATTAGGAGTGAAGAATTTTCAACCCCGAAATGATAAAATGCATGCAGGAATTTGGATCCTTTATTCGAGGATACATTGGAAGGAAAAGCTCATTTATCACTCTTATTTGAATTCACAGCTCGTGAGAAAAATTTTTCTTTGAAATAATTGTATTTCTTTTTCAAGCCGGGGGAAATGAATAAATGGTAATCTGGAATACAAAAACAAACTTTTACCGCGTTTTTCGTAGAATAATGTAAAGCGATATTGGGCTTATTTAGTTGGGTTCCTTTAAATCTGGGACATCTGGCACGTGCATGAATGAACACTTGAATTATCTTCAAATTCAGAATACTTTTACATATAAACTTTGCGAAATTAATTATGCTGTAAAAAGCTTGTGCATATTGAAAATAAGTTACAAATCACAGTTTGATTTTTAAAAATCTGAAAATTGATAGTGTGGTAATCGTTAATTTTGTGTTTCGGGAAATAGTATATACATCAGAAAAATAAATATAAATTTGGAAAGGTTTCAAACCTATTTAACAATGAGCATTTTACTTTAAAACAAAATAAAAGCACTTTTATAAAATTTATGAAATAAGTACGATTAATTATGTTAAATTACGATTAATTATGTTAAATTAGATTACCTCGCGTTTGCTGCGGAGAATTTGATATTAATAACTTATATAAATTTAGAGCAAATGAAATGAAGACGATTAATGTTTTGTCATGCATGATTTTACTTCTTAATTTTTTTTTTCTTCTTGTGTAGTCGTTAGACATACAAATATTTATTCAGTTTTTCTATTTGATTTGTTTTGTTCTTTGTATACATATGACAGGAATGCCGGATATTTTCAATATTCCGAGTATGCAAATAATTTTCAGCTGAGTGAATTATTTTTTTAAATTTGTTTTCAAGAATTAAATGCAATAATACCAAATATCGCCACTTTGGCGCTAAACGTGCCAATGTAAGAAACTTGAATGAATTTCTACCTCTGCGAAATGAACTCTTCCTACAGTAACCTGTTTCTATAACGCCCGCCGTAAACATAGACGAATGTCTAGCAGTATTCTTGTCGTGGACAGACAGTACATGGTTCCTGATTGTTTGTATTTACATAACCACCAGCGACATAACCAAATACAGTATTTTGAAATAATAACGACTTTAAAGATGAACGTATTTGTTCACACTTAACAATTTCAAAGAAGGTTTCAGCACCCAAAAGGGCATCGAATTTGGAACTCCGTGTAAATTTCGGATCCCCAAGCATAAACAGTGGAATTTCTAAATTCGCTCAATTAACATTTGTTGCCGGAACCATATCCGTAATTTTATCTATTACAAAAAAAGATTTGTGACAAAAATAAAGATCCATTACAATTGCTATATTAACAACATCTTCAAATTCAATCGAAGTAGAAATTCTTCCCAATCCAGAAACCGATGTATTTAGTTTTAGTTATCGTAAATTCGCTTGTCAGCAAACTGCTTCGTTACGAAGTTTGCCTGAGAAGCGTTATCAAGAATTACTCTTGCTCTCTAGAAGTGGCCATAAACATTCTGCACAAGTACTATTGCAGTTGGAAGTAGAATGCTTTTATTTTTTATAAGCAAGCAGGCATAGGAGGTATGCAAGTGAATCGATCAAGGTCATCTCTGTTGGGGATAAATCCATTTTCGGCTCCGAAGGAATTGTTTCGGAATGAGCAATATTTTCTCCTCCGATCAAGGGTTTGCTATGTCTGTTGAAGAGATAATTATGCTTACCATTGTAAATGTTACACAAATATTTAGATTGGCGACAAAAAGCTAATTTGTGCCCTGGTTTTAAGCACAACACACAGAGGGAGGTTTTTTTTTTTTTTTTTTTTTTTTTTAACATTGAAACGTTCCACAGCATTTAAATCAAGAAAACTTTTGCATTTATAGACAGGATGATTTCCTGGAAGACGACAAACAGGGCACTTTTGATGAAGTGTCATTTACCTTTGTTACTAAAGTACGCGGTTTAGAACTTTGGGAAATAAATTTCGATTTTGATGGTTGAACGATATTTCTTTACAAATTTTCTAAAATTTGATTTCTTTTTTTCAATAAACGTTATAAAAGTATCCAAATCAGTTAGCTCATTTGCCGTCAAAGTCATTTCAAATTGTTTACGCGATTCTTTATTCAATTTCTGTATAACAATATTAATCAACATAGCTTCACTTAGTCTATCCAAATCCAATAATTTTAGAGCTCTTAAATGTTTATGTAATTGATCAACTAATGATCTTAAATCTTTGACTCTTTCATTGTGCAGCTTTTCAATCGAAAATATTTCGTTAATGTGAGTATCAACAATAAGTCTTTTATTATCAAATCTATTTTCCAAACCCTTCAATGAGGAATGAAATGCTTCGTCATTCGATATCATCCGAGCCGCACTTTCAACTAAACATGACTGTAAATAATAAAGCCTTTGTGACTCCGAAAGTTGATTGTTACAAGAAATTAACTAATCAAATTGAGGTTTAAAAATGTTTCATTCCTTAAAACTACCCGAACATTTTGGTAATGGGATTTCTGGCAGCTTTATATTAACATCATTAGATTTATTAATTTTTTGCATTGCCATTTTCATGCATGCAATTATTAAAAAGTTTTTTCAAGCTTACCTCCAATTTTAGGATCTCCGAGTCAATATCCACAAAGCTATTTTCAATTTCCACTAAATCTTCATCTTTTTTCACAACTTTGTAGTATTCTTGCCTTAAAAGTTCAAACTGTTGATTTAATTTACACACTTTATCTAACTTGACTTTAATTTCTTCTATTTCAACATCCTCTGACTGCTGATCCTTTATTGACGTTAATAGTCTAGTTATTTGCGCCTTGATTCCACCATGTGTCCTATTTAACGAAGTAATGTGATTCTCCATTATTATTTATGATTATTCCATTATTATCCAAAATTTTATAGTACGAAATTATAAGTGTAAGCTGGTTCATTTCAATTTTTTCAGAAATGGACTGTAATTTTATTTAAAATTAAACGACAATTCGAATGGCAACTTTTTATTTGATCGAGGTTCAACCGACCCCGCAACGATTCAGTACGAAACTGTTCTGTTCTTTTTAAGAGCTGATCCCATGTCAGCAGGGTTACAAGAAATTCCATCGTTGAAGCCGAGTCAGCGAGCGCATGGCTGCAACATTCTTTAACAAAGAGCGCCAACGAAGCGGTAGCAAGGACAAACTTCTTTCCTTCTTTAGAAAGACGCTTTGTTTAAGTTAGTAATTTAATTTTTTCCCAGTGTGATGATATTGTGGGTCATCGCCCTTGATAGCCTTAAGAAATGAAATATTTTCATCTGCAATATCATTCGTTATCAGTTACAACATCAGTATCTCGTGGATTTTAAACAAATTCGTTGCCAACAACTTCAGCAGAGGATAAAGTAATCATTTATCAAAACAAGCAGCGATAAATGATTGAAGATTTTCTGAAGTTTCATTTGATAGTGTTATCGCTTTAGTAAGTTTTCCTTTTGCTGGAGATTGGAGATACTATTTAGAAAATAGTACCGCTAGAAAAATATAATAAAACAATCATTACAAAAAAAATATTTTGCTGATATTGAAGAAATGGATTTTGACTCCTTATTTAGAGATTAGCGTAATGTCTCTTCAACTTTATTTAAAACTACACAATATATATATATTTTTTTCATTTTTTTTGTAGACAGTAATATTAAGAATTGTTGGTGATTTTTTTGAGGATAATATTATTAAATTGATTTTCACAAGAACAGTCAATTTAGCAAGGATCATTATTTTGATATTAAAAAAAATTAAAATCAGATTTCCTTAATTTTTCCTACCAGTTATAATCTTTAAAAAACAATTGCAATAAAAAATAAAATGGCAAAAGAAGTCTATAATATATAGTTTAAGATTCTATAATTTCCATTTCTAATATCATGAATAGTATTGATATGCGCATATGCACAGTATTTTAAGAAGGGGGAGGGGGGGAAACATGACTTTTATAATCTGTTATTGTAAAAGGAATGCATCAAAAACATAACTTGTAAAAAAACCCAACCAAGTATCGCAACTCAGTTCTTCTATGGTAAAAAGTTGTGAGATCCATGTAATACCAAGTTGGTCAATTTATTCAGTCCCTACTTAAGGGTCCTTCTGTCTTAAGTTATTACGTAATTAGCTAACCTAACAATATCTTATAGTGACCATATCAATATTAAAAATCTTTTATGGTTTAAATAAATAGATTGACTTGGCCATCGCATGAAAACACAATGCATCTTTACATTAAATTAGATTACATTAACATATTATATTAAATTAGATTGTTTAGTGCCATTGCTAAGTCAATCTATTTATTTAAACCATAAAAGATTTTTAATATTGATATGGTCACTATAAGATGTTGTTAGATTAGCTAATTACGTAATGACTTAAGACAGAAGGACCCTTAAGTAGGGACTGAATAAATTGACCAACTTGGTATTACATGGATCTCACAACTTTTTACCATAGAAGAACTGAGTTGCGATACTTGGTTGTTTTTTACAAGTTATGTTTTTGATGGCATCTCATTTTTTTTTGTAGATAGTCATTTTCTTATTTTTGTATGTAGTCTTCCTCTTTTTCTTTTCCTGTACTACTTCTTGGGCTTCAGCTACAGTTTTTCTCAAAGTCCACTCCCTGTCTCTATTGGTTTTTCTCGTAAGCTTTGATGTTACAATTTTTGGCAAGTCTGGACGGTAAATGCTTCTTAGTCCGTTGTGTTCACAAATTGAGGATTCATGCGCTTTAATACTTCCAAAGTCGACATTAATTAGATGTAAGCCGTCCAGACTTGTAACTCTCGAAAGTGCCACGTAAGCTTGACCGGATGTGAATACTGCAGAACCGATATCCATCAGTGCATTATTTAGACCTAGGCCCTGACTTTTGTGTATAGTTATAGCATAGGCTATACATATAGGAAACTGTTCGCGATGAACATAAACTCTATTAATAATTTCAAATTTAGTTTTGACCGGACTAAGCTCGTAAACATGTTCTTTATTAAATGTAATGCATATTTTCTTAATCATTTTTGTATTTTCCGGATCAACCTTTACTCTTTGCACTATACTTATAGAACCATTAGCAAAACAAAGACTCTCGTCAATATTTCGCCTTAATATGACATTTGCTCCTACTTTTATAATTATATTCTCTTCCAGGCCTGCAGTCATAGAAGCATCGTCTTCATATTTTTTTATGCATTCACGAGCTTTTTTTGTTAGGTATCTGGGGCAATCTATGCTATCTACAGCTGTGAGTTTTATTTCGGGATGTGGAAGATATTTAAGCATTGTTGTATTTAAGTGTTGACACATTTTTTTTGTAGGTAATAAGCAAATGGTATCAGGAAGTTTCGAGAGGTGTTTAATTATTTCAATTTATCTGTTTTAATTTGAATTGGATTTGAGAGTTATTAATCTAGTCGAGAGAAAGTCGCGATCTTTTTGTGTAGTCACACCTAATCTTATTCTATTTAGCATTTCAACAAAGTCAGAATCATTGAGCTGTCGCATGTTAATTGTAAGTTCATCGTATATGAATACTTCAATCCACAGATTCGGTATACTGAGGGAACCTAACAACTTGTTAGTTTCAGCAGTTGATAGATTTTCAAAAGGTGACTTTTCTCTTACCGGCGGAAGCTGTAAGAGATCTCCGAAAACTACAAGATATTTTTTTTCAAACCACCCATTCTGACCGTCGCTTGTGTCGAATATTTCAGATAAGCGTAAATGAATATATGTTAAAGTAACATCGGATATCATCGACACTTCGTCTATGATAAACAACAATACTTCTTTCAAATCTGATCTCAGAACTTGGAGTACTTCATGAGAAAGTGGCTTGTACGTCGGTGTTTGCTTGTGTTCTACAGGCAGCTTCAACTAGTCTATGTAAAGTCAATACATTCACATTGAATGCAGCTATTCCGGTTGGAGCACAAACTGCCACTTTTTTTTGTTTAAATACGTCTTAACCCAAACTTTCAGAGTTTTTATTAAAAAGCTCTTTCTAGTGCCACCAGTTCCACTCACAAAACAGCGTAAAACGTCAGCGTTATTATAAGTTGTGCCCCTTTTATTTGTGATCATATCGAAGATTCTTTTTTGATCGGTATTAAGTTTTGCGATCATACTTTGAAGATCAGTTTGCTCTTCTTCTACCAGATTGATGCTCTGACAGTCACACATTGCATTTGCAGCTTTCACAGCTTCAAATTGAATTATTTCAAATTAGATATTGTTACAAACCTGTAATTTAGCTTCCCAGCTCGAATAGTGTCATCATACGAAAGTCCATTTTACAGTAATCTGTATTGGATGCTGTCGGGTGCCGAGCCAGTGATCCTAGAGCTTGGTGACAAACTTGGCGACCATTTGGCGACTTGGCGACGAATATGCCGACAAAATGGATAATGCTCGAAACTTCGAGAAATTTATCGATCCGTCCATTATTACACGCATATTTTAGTTTTCCTGATTTATACACTGAACACTAATTGTATTTTAAATGTGAAGCTTCTATTTCTGCTAGAAGTGCCTTAGAGTTTTGATGATCGGTCAGTCAGTCAGTGACAAAATTCACAAACTTTGATTAGTTATAATTCTTAAACTACTGGTTCAAATTTAATGAAATTTAAAATATACCGTGTTTATATAATGACTGCTTGGTTACTGAAAATTCAGGTTTCTAGTTTTATCCACAACGAAGTTATTGGGAGTCGAAAATGGTCTGAACTGCTTTGAGAAAAAGATGGTAAGACCGTGCCGCTTGTTTTTGCTCGACTTGGCGGGGGCAATGCCGTGCCCCCAGATTTTAATTTTTTTAAAGTCTGTTTGACATAATGATAGAAATTATTTGAGCATATAATGTAAAATTGAAAGAAGTTTTTAGGTAAATAAATGAATTAAAATGTTTACTTATAGAAAAATATCGCTTTTAATTAATGTAAGAAAACGAGGTAAAAAAGTAAACATGATTTAAATCAACAAACTCAGCTACTGATGTTAGGAAAATGTAACCATTATTTTTGAGACCATTGTGCTTAGTTTTAAAAGAAAAATAATCTCAAAACAAGAAAAAAAAAAAAAAAAAGCTTTTTAGGTAATGTTATGCAACCGGACCCAATGTCGGGAAGCAAAAGGGTGCGGGACAGTTTTTGAGTATGCCAAGATTTACGATATGGCGCCAAAAGCGACTAGCTCCTTTCATTTATATCTCAGCTCTATGTTTCAACTTTCAGACCAGTTTCAAATTTGTTCGCTTATTTCAAAGAAACGAAATATAGAAGACACACTTTCCGCTCCACACGACATCGACGGATAATTATGCAGAATGAAACTAAACTGCAGGCGCGCTAAAATGTACTTTTGGCGAATGTCAAATTCCGAAATCTCCGAATGAAAGTTGTGGCAGCTAACGGGGTTAATCTGGGGGAAAATAAAATCACGAATCATCATCATTCATATCTCAGTAAATATTATTCTTGCGCAGCACTTTCAACTGGGTGGTATCTTTTGAATTTTTTTTTATAAAGAAACCTTCATTTCTGTTATTTAAAATCTACTTACTAATTCAATTCATCTGATTACAATGTTGTTGAAATCTATTTTAAATCAAATGTATAATTTTGAGAAAATTACTGTTAAAATTTAAACAATTAAATTTTATTTAAATTAAAAATAATTTAATTAAATTATTATTTAAGGAAATTATTAGCATAATGTGCTTCCCAGCTTAAGGAATGGGCTTAGATTTGGGATATATTTTTGAAGGAAAAATATGAAATTTTTATAAAATATTTAAGCTGTCAATTTTAATGGTTTTACAAAATTGTGAGTGCAAATTCACATTTTTGTTAATAATAAATATATAATAGATAATTTATAATGGATATTATTTTTATTTCTCAAATTTTAGCTATAATTATTCAAAATCGTAGGTGACGTTTTGGCCAAAATACCTATTAGAAATTATAAGGAATGTATTTCGCTTTTTGTCTCGCTAATATATGTGTTGCATATTTGTCTGCGTTGTGAAGCAAAGTATTTGCAGTACCTTTCAAAATTACTGAAATATATCAAAGTTTGTACATATAGCATAAGTTTACCAAAAAAAATATATTAGATTTTTATATGAAAATCAATTTGATATAAATAATTTTATAGTTACAAGTTATATTTGAAGTTCAGACAACATTTAACGATGTGTGACATGCTATGGTAAAACTTTCTTTGAATAACTTAAAAACTTTCAGAAATTAAATTTTTCCTAACCCATTAAAAAGGATTATATATATATATATTATTGAGTCATCGAGTATATATTGCGAGTAATTCGAGTAAATGCATTAGGATGATGCGTGTTGTATAAATGTTTTTAATTTGTAATCTTTTATTTAAAAAAATGGCATTAAAATTTACTTGAAAATCTCATAGCAATTGTTCAATTTGGTCTAAAATTTTTTAATCCACAGACTGTTAAGTTTCTTGTAAATTCTCTTGTCTATAAAACGTATTTATTTTATTAATAATTTTGTTTGAGTTAATAAACAAGTTTAACTTCTTGCAGGCGTGAAATTTTTGAAAAATTTCTCTAAAAACAGCAAAAATTTATTTATTTATTGCAATTTCATGATAATTTATAAGAGGAAATAATACTGAATAAATATTCTTCATTAAATTCAAATCTAAAATCATATAATGATACTTTTATATTAATTAAAAAAAAAATTCCGAATGTGTACAGGCATCACATAAATTTCCCATTTGATTAACAAGCGCTTTTTCCTCAATATAAATTTTTTTTTCTTTAAATAAATTATGATAAATTCATTGATTTAAAATATAATCAGCTATTTAGTTTGAGTGAGGTAAATGTTACTGAGAGTAATGCATTCAATTCACAATAAAAATTTCTGAAACATCTTTTGAGCCCTAGAAGTGGATTTTGTATGTTAAAATGTGCTCGGGTTTCCAACAAAAAGCTACGCATCACTTGAAGTTTGAAAATGAATGTTAATGTTCCAGATCATTCTGAATTATGTTCGATTAAATTTTTGAAATGCAAGTGAAAAAAAAAAACAAAAAAAAAACGAAAGAAATGTTTTTCAACAAATTGAGATTTAAGTAATATTGAGATTGAGTGTCAAGTGGGAGTTTTAAGATAATAAAATATATCTCTATAACTATTGCGAATTTTGGAACGAAATTTGAAACACATGTAGGAAATGCTATATTGAATCGAATTATTAAAATGTTTTGGTTCCTTGATAAGGAAATATTGATATACTAATTCATAAATTATGGCAATCAACTCTTTTAGTCAATTTTCCATTTAAATAAATTTCTCCCTTTTAGAAATCATCGAAATGATTTTTGTTGCATTGCGATAGTCATTGCTCTATTTGTAGATGTTTCAATTCTTTTGCTGAAGACTTTTTTGTGAATTTTATTTAAATAGATTATTTTCTCTTGTGAATTAAAGAGCCTAGACTGACACTGGACGAGCGATGCTGAGATTGCTTTATTGTTCCGAACTTAACAGTTGTACATCTTCCTGACTCTCTGGATGTCACTCTGGGTGAGTCCTGCCTTATCGTAGGGCTCGAGGAGCCTCTTGCCGTTCTTAGCCACCATGGTCAGAGATGTCCTGTCCTTCGAGAAGGCGTAGTTGCCGTACAACATGATGGAGTCGTGATCGAAGGGAGTCAAGAGAAGGTTCTGGTTGGGGGCCAACAAGGCGAACTGAGACTCCATACCTGCGTAACAACAACAGATAAATCTACGATTGAATTTTTTTGCTACAAGAAAGAAGATTTTAGGGAAATACTCAGTGACAAAAATATCATTGCAAGTACCAGCGTTTCTTACACATTAAAAATAAAATTGTTGCAAAATTCTTCGTTTTTTACTTCTTGGACCTTCACGGACGGTCTAAAAGGCAGAGGATCAAATCACCAAACAGGGAAAAACATGTGATTTGCTTTTAACAGGGAATTTCGGTTAGATATATTCTTTGTGGAAACTTATGTTTCAGAATTTCAACAGAAATATTTTGCAAGCAAAATATTTATGAATTAAATTCTCAAATGCAAATCATAAGTAAAATATATTTTCATTCATTTAAATAATTTTGTATAGAAGAATTACATATTTTTTATATTACATCGTTTATAGGGAAGGAATGTGTGAATAGGGAATACATACAGAAAAACTTGCACTTTTTGTCTTAAATGTAATTATTTACGCTTTTGTGCTTTGTTAGAAGAGGCAATAAAATGAAGGGCTATTATCAATAATCCCGCGCATATATAAATACTTCAGAAAGAATGCATTTGTTGAAGAGTTAATGAATTACACTGTGCTATTGCGCAGAAAATATATATCCTACAGTCTTGAAAATATTCAAAGACCCGTTTTCTTCTGAAACCAAAACTTTTATTATAAATAATTTCCTTAAAATTATCTTAATAATTATTCTAATTGAAATTGATGTTAGTTATCTTTAAATATTTATTCTATTCTTTTATTTGTTTATCAATTTCTAGATCTCTTGAAAGATTAAAAAAAATAAAATTGAAATGAAGTCTTCAAAGTTTTTTAGCCGCAAGGGGAAATGTGCAAGAAAGCCCGACATCAAAATCATTCTAAAGACGGTTTATATTTCTTTCGTTTTATACCCTCGAAACCGATAACGCCTGTCCTTTCCATCCTTTAATGCAGACTTACAAGCATAGGCCAATGATTCTTGGTGACTTTTGTCCCCATTCTTCAAATAAATGTAAGAAGTTTAGTGATTATCAAAATATTTTTGAACATATAACAACTATCATTTCTTGTTTACATTTCAATAATTAACTCGGAGTTTTAAGCGTAGAAGAAATAAGAGTCAGTATATTTTTCTTTTTGCTCGAAAATGTAGCACACAAAGGTTCTTCGAACAGCGCACTCACCCTTGCTGATGTTGTTCCAGTAGATGACGAGATAGTTGTCTCTGTCGGACCTGTTCTGCTCGTGGAAGAAACCGATGGCGTGTCCCAGCTCGTGGACGATGGTCCCCTTGTACAGACATCCGGGTCCCAGAGACACGGGCTGCTCTCCTCGGTTGATCATACCGACATAAGAGTAACATCTAGATGCAGAATGACGACCATTAAACACAAGATAAAGTGTATTTTCTCCTCGAAGCCAAATTTCATGGCCAACACGAATATCTCATTTTTCCTCGCCATATTTTGGTGAAATATTAATGCAAGCTAATACAAGCTAATTTGTGCAATCATTCGCTATGCATTTATTTTACCGAGGCCAGTATAGAGCTGAAATGCTATGTTATAGATATAAAATTACTTTTGTTTGCCCTGTATTACATTTTATTTTTTTCACATCACTTTAGTAACGAAGATACTATTGGACAAATTAAAAATATTGTGAATTTACTTAAATGATGTATTTCTAGTAATGTTGGTTTGAACGGTCGCCGGTGACTTCCGTGGCGCTTCGGGTAAATTCAGTGCCGGTCACCGATGGCATTCAAAATGTTAGTAAATAGATTTAAAAAAAATTAAATTATTCTTTGCTTATTAATATTCAATATAAAATACAACGTTTTAAGAATTAATTAATTTTGAAACTAGCTTTTTCCCCTCTCAAATTCCCTATTATTTGGAACTTGCAAAGAATCAATTTATGGATCAACCGGTAATTAAATGCTGTAAATATTAAGACTGTATATTGCAATGGAGTTTTGAAAATTCTGTCATGTTAGGAGGTGAGTGAAATTCGGTTTCAAAATACCATCTTCACAAACATGAAACGAGCCAAGTTAAATAATTCAATTTAACTTCTGAATGTAAATTTCACCTTTAATATCTCAGCCTATAAAAGACTTTATTAATATTTTTTCTTTCTTCTTTAAATAAAATGTTAATAGGTCAAGGTGCTCTTACGGAAGTATATTTATTTTGAGTTGAGACTAAAATAACTATTGAATAAGTTTGGTTTCATGAGAAGATCTGTTATAACGAAGAAGAATGAGAGTGAAGCAAATGAGTTAATAATACAGTGCTATTTCAGTTTATTTTTAGCCATGCTATACCTTTGTCTTTCGTTTGCATCTATTTTTATATAATGTACAGCGTAAACTCCTTTTTGAATTGAATTCTTTCACTCTGAGCTACTAATTATCATCTTTATGAAGTTAGTTACAGACGACTCTGACTTTGGGTATTGTCAGTTTGATTAAAAACGCTTTGAATCGAAGCTAATAAAGCATTTCTTTGTTTAAGATGATAAAAATTACTTTGAAGGAAGTATCCTTAAGTAAAATGGATTATGTTTTAATTTCAAGAATTGAGAAAAGTGATCGTAAATGTTGCTCTGCAAAGACAAGTGCATTTTCAAATTATTTCCATCAAAGAAGTAATTATAACAGTGATCTTCTATGCAGAAGATGCCGTTGGACTAAGATTCTGAAACCTCAAAATTCTTTGGGTTAAAAATTTAGCAGTAATAAGCATGCAATTACAACTGATTGTTGTGATTAAACGGATTGAAATGTTTTAAGCTCTCCGATGTAGTTATCAGCTTGTTTTCATCAGCGTGGAATTTGTACATTTGTAGTTCGGATGGAGCCATTTCAAAATCTCGGGAATAGTTCAGCAAAGAAGGCATTTGCTACCGATTTCTCAAGAGATTATGACAGCGGTGAGTCGCTGCATCAACAGAATCAGTTCTGCTCCCATCGAAAGACCGTAAACGATGTACCGATACTAGTACCGAGGCTGCATCGGCTGTATTTACATCATTGCTTCCTGCCCCCAACTCACCCTTGTCCCGAGAAGAGCTTGATGTAGTTCCTCTCAGTGGTTCTGGGCACGAAGCGGATGCAGGTGTTGATGTGGTAATCGTTCATCGCAGCCTGTATCAGAGCGGTGTTGGAAGCTGGAGAAGAAACGGGATTATTAATGGATGACATGACAGAAAAACAATCGGAAATCTTTTGTAGTGATTAAAGTCCTAGATCAAACATCATCATTCCTTTTGAATCTTGTTCGTAAATTTAACTTAATAAGTTGGAAATAATTGAATTATAAGAATGATACTGAAACTGTTTAGGAAACAATCATTAAAAAGATGAAGAAAAAAAAATAATTTAGATGGACCCAGAAGCAAATTTCAGAATTTCTCTTTTTGTGCATTTAACAAAGTTTTTACATTTATTCCTACACGAACTTCACTGTCTCTTATCAAGAGACCATACCAGGAGGAGATTTGTTATTACGATACATATGCGTGCATGTCTTGAAAACAGTGCTGTTCATTTTGATAAATTTTTCCACCTTATTAAAATGACTATAAATTATAAGGAAAATTTTTGACATATTTAACATTGTTGTCTGTTTCAAAACTACCCAATCTTCTGCAAAATAATTGCAATGCATGCAGGAACAGTGGCAGGGAGGGAAATTCTTTCATTCTACTAAACATTACTGTCTATTCCT
This sequence comes from Argiope bruennichi, assembly GCF_947563725.1. Classification (NCBI taxonomy): domain Eukaryota; kingdom Metazoa; phylum Arthropoda; class Arachnida; order Araneae; family Araneidae; genus Argiope; species Argiope bruennichi. Next base: position 4,294,764 of record NC_079151.1, on the reverse strand, counting down.
TTCATATGACTGCATCAAAATGCATTGTTAATAAGCTGACTAATATTCTTACCCAGGGATCGGTCGATGATGTAGGGCACCTTCTTGTTTGACCATCGCATCTGCAGGTGGGGAATGACGTTCCTCTCCTAAAAAAAGAGACCATTTCTTTTTATTGAAATGTACAATGAATCTTTCACGGAAGATAGAATGTAACCAAAAGTTCAGAGAAAAAATCCAAACCACTATAATTATTAAAAACGAAAATTTTCCGTTTATTTTATTTGTTTCTTTATTTGGCCTTTCAAAAATTCACAAAAAATTTACAATATTGTCATTTTCTTAAATCTATGAAATTATTTGTTGCTCCTGACTTCGTTTGAGATTTTGAGTACTTTATTTGTCTGAGTTAAATTGTACTATGGCTAACAGAAATATTTATATTTGAATCATATATCTATAATATACTACGTTATTAGAATTGATCCTGAAACATATCCAGCGTTTAGGAAAGATTTAAAAAAAAATGTTGCTAAAAGAATTGCATTATCTGTTGACGAAGAAATAAACAGAAGTATCTCTTTAGTAAAACGAACAACGTAAATTGCTATTAGTGCGTTTTATTAGTAACTTCTATCTTTAATGTTTTACATAAAAATGTTGCATGCATTTCTCTAGATTTTTTTTTTACATTTTCTACAAACTTTTAACAAAACTAGACATTCATTCAATCAGGAAGCACTTTAATGTTAAGGAGGGGTAGCATGCTTCTGTAATTATTACTTATTAGTCACTTCTATCGAATGTTATACTTAAAAGGGTGCTTGAAAAAGGAAGCAATTTAAATGAAATCGCACTTTGAAAGACTTTTTATAAGAGCCATGTATTCATTTCGGGTTCGGTTCAATGCGGTTTTCTTCAAGCACACATTGATTGAAATTTTAGTTTGCATCAAAATGCTTCATTCTTTTGCTTTAAAATGTGAATCGCAACCATGAATCGGATTTGTTCTATTATTTTGAATTCAAATTTTTTGAATAATGCTCATTTTTCTAGGATACATAATAGTGTGTTTGTAATTATTTATTGTCAGCTTTTTTTTGAATGAATGAGAATAAATAAGGCATTTATATTGAAACATTCGAAAAGGAATGCCAATACTTACATCTGGATCGAATCCTAAGATATCTCCCTGGAAGAGGTCAGGATTTTGCAAAGCAACACGGCTCTGCTCTGAAAATGCGGAACACTGATTAAATGCAAATATTACTTTTTAAATAAAAGACAAGTGTGCTATCGATGTAGTTAAAAACGAATTGCTTAAAAGGCTTTTACAGTTATTAACTATTGTTTTTAATAAGTATGAAATCATTAAAAATTGTTTGTCGTATTCAGCATGAGCAGTAGTTTCTTCAATAAGACGTAATATGCATTATGAAACGAATCCCTACTTTATGAATTTCAGGTTCGTAATGAAAACTGTATCAAGAACTTTACAAAAATCTGTTCAGTTTACATGGGGAGACTAAACTTATTCCGTTTCATCTGCGAGAATGCAGCAACGGAATGTTTCTGAAATGGTTACATAAGCGGCGAAACATCAAAGCATTTCTGTTTTTGTCTCTGATGAATGAGCGATTGAATAAATGAATTCTTTATTAAAATGTGCAGCATTAGATTAATATTTAAGTTAAAAATGAATTGCGCAATTTTTAAAAACTTTTTCAAAGCTCTATATTTTGTTGAAATAATTCGAGAAACATAGTACCTACTGCCTGTTATTACATTCCATAATTCTCAAATTCAATTAGTTTTAAATATATTTTTGAAACAAATGGCTGCTTTGTAGTACGGGGACACTAAATTGTTAACTACATTTAGAAAGCGTTTCAACAGATACATTTTTTAACGGGTGTCTTCGAAAAAGAGAGAATTCATTTTTATCTGTAAATCTTTACAGAAAATGGAAATGATGTCTTAACAGAAAGTTGTGAAAGAGTATTTAATAAGAAAATTTAAAACACTTTACAATGAATTCTAAAAGATTTGTTAAAGCAAAAATAATTTTTATTTGTCTTAAGGAAAAACAACCACGCCATTTATTAGAGCTGAGTTCAGCCCGGTAATGTTTAACGTTCTTTGAAATGTTTTCATAACAAATTTGAGATATTTGCCTGAGACGCAGCAGCATTCATCTGTCATGTTTTAACACGCGTGTCCTAACTTGAAAAGAGGAAACATTTCCTCTGCAGTTTTTAAGAGACATTTAAATAAGAATGCGTTGCAATGTAGATTATTCTCCTATTTTCTCTATTTTATTTCTGCGCATATTGAATATGCATTTTTCGTAAAAAAATGTCGACGCTCGTTGCATTCCTACAACTGAAAGAAGAAACAATTTTTAAAGTCAAATGGATATCGTTGCAGTGTAAACCTGTCATGAGTTTTACAGAATCGGGCCATTATGCGAATCTGCCGCTTAAAGCATAGGTGCAAGCAAATGAATAAATAATATTCGAATTCTGATGAAGGATGCTGCGATGGACAAAATTTTTTTAAATACAATAAGAAGACTAATATTTTGCAAGATTACATGTGTTCGAATAAACATTACTTGTAAAATCAGTAACGGAGCAGTTGAGTGTACGCTGATTTTATTTCACAATTACTATTAAATCCTTTATTGAGATTGATTTAATAGAAAGAATTGGGTATGCTATTTTACATTATCTTCGATGACATTATAAAAATTTGCAGAGAACATTTTAAGAAGCTAATGACTTTATTTTTACGATAAATGACTAATGAAAAATAATGAGCATTCTGTTTCTCGAACGCACTCACCATTTCTGTCGATGAGGGCCGAAGCCGCGGACACTCCCAGCAAAAAGGCAATTAAGAATCGCATGGTCACCTGTTGGATCACAAGGAACAAGTTGTACGAGATGAGGGACTGCCGATATTTAAAGAGTCGTCCTGTTATCGGCACAGATGGGAACGCAACCAACTTTCACATGTGGATGCCGCATCCCTTTATCTCCGCGCACCCGGAATTACGATTAATTCCCATCTGGTCACTCCTTTCTTTTGTTTTCACGTTCGTGTTCTTGCTGGTCTTTCCCACTGTAAGACGGGAACGAAAGGTTTTTTTTTTTTTTTTTTTTTTTGTGTGTGTGTGTGTGTGTATTACAATAGATGTGATAAATCCGGCTATTGTTAATAACCACCAATCAATTTATTGGCGATTGTGAACAATAATCGGCAAATACGCATAACCAGCAATTTCTCAAGTTTGCCGTAGAAGCGCTTTCCGTGATATTTTTCACACGCATGTTTATTTAACTACTCGCTTCATTCTTGTAGATCTGAAGTTTTACAATTCATTTTTTTTTATTCATAATATTTTTGTAATTGGCGTGTTTTTAAATGCAAATTGAAGATTAAAGAATGAATCAATCCATAAATCTTTATAGATCACCATAACACGTCAGTTTGAGTAATAAATTTTATAAAAATAGCTGAAACGATTGTACTGTAATATGTACAAATAAGTATATTAAATCATTTAAAAAATATTTCAAATATGACTTATCATTCAATATAACTCCTTTCTATCCTTAATATATTCATGTATGGAAAATGGTGCTTATTAAATGAATGACCTCGATATGGAATGGGATAAATACAAAAAAGTTGCTGTTTTAGTGGGATCGAGGAAAAAGTAAAAGAATACAATGTCCCAACGGTTTGTCAACTGTTTGGATACCCATTTGTCAGTTAGTGAACTTATATCTATTGCAAAATCCAAGATAAACATGACTCATTTTTTCATCTTTCACCTTCAAAAATTTCTACACTATGAGAGATATGTAGAGGAATCAGAAAACGAATCGTTTCTGTAGAATACATTTTAGAGAAATTTTCAGTTTCTTCTATGTGAAATATATTTATGGAAAGTTTTGCAATCACTGAATTCAGCGACTTTTATATCCAAATGATACATCTGTGCTTGATTATCTCTTCATTTTATTGTGAAACCGCTCAAAAAAGATCCCCGTTTAAAAAGATTCTGATTGTTATATTTATTCACCTATGTTTTGCCATCTATTTCGGAACTGCGTGAGATCTTGATGAGGACGAGTTGCTGTGAGATGACTTGATTCGCTCTTTACCCAGCTTCCCCTGCAGCGTGTCACTCACGAAGCTATGTTGAATGCGGCCCAAACACACAACGGATCATGAGTGGTATTGTCATTTCACCCTGACACTGACATTTTATAATCAACTATCATTTCATTTCACATTCGTTCAGTCAACATGTTTTAAAATGATTTAACAAGTATATAGGATCAAGAAATAAAAATAATATTCGTAACAAATAGAAACAAGACCTTTCATCTGCATACTTCATTTAATGACATGATGATAGAAAAATGAATATTCATTCATTATATTGAATGGATTTTAAATGTTCCCTCATTTTGCACATGCCTACAAAAATGTGTTTCAAAGATGTCTAAAAAAATTCTTTTTCCTAAATCTGCACGTGTCAAAGAAATTCTAAAAGAATGTGTTAGTAAATGTTCTAAGTGAAAAATGTCTGGCTCTTGTGTTACGACATCATTTTAAGAGACAGTCGTGGAGTTAGTTCTTTAGCGAAAATAATTTCAAGGGAATAGCCCAGTTGTGATACATGTTAGAAAGATTCTCTCTCCAAACGATGGGCAGGGTGACGTGAAATACTGAATAAGAAGACAAAAAACAGGAAAGAGGGAGCATGAGAAGATGCTCCGAGCTTATATAGTTTTCGAAAGTAATGTGTCGAAACGGCATTTTGATTATGTGGGAAAAATGATAGTCCATGCAAAAAAGAAGGAAAGAATTTTTGAAACTTGGATTAATCTAAACATTTTCACAAGTCCCCCTCCGCCTGCGCTTCTTTCACCGCAAGCCTCGTATGACGATTGGGATCTTGCCATTGTCAGATATTCCGAAGATGGAGCGGCATTGTATACTCGTTTAGACAATTTATTTGTTCTTAGTTTTTCAATATGCAGAGTCATTATAAATATATTAAAACTAAAATGCAATAAAAGAAATAACAGGGAAAAAAAATAAGATATGAATAAGACTTGCATTTTCAATAAGACTTGCATGATATGATGTGATGGAGTATGCAGTATCTATGAAATGTTTCGTAAGAATTTTCAAAATGTATCTATTTTCGTTGAATTGTTTTTTTTTTAATTCACGGTTATTCTCTGGACAATCTAAAGTATGAAATTCTTACACTCAGAGGCCTGAGAAAAGTGAAGTATTTTTTTTAAAAAAAGAATTATGTAAATATATTTTTGCTAACGTTTGTCATTTTTCAAAGTTTGTTTTAAAAATTCTTTATTTCATTTTTCTAATTTCTTTTTGGCGCAACAAGACGTCACAGCAATTCTAAAATTTAAAACGTATCTTCTAGTTGATTTCAAAACATAAAAATGCCGTGCAATTAAAACTATACAAATCCAACAAAATGCAATGAACCAACTCTCAATTTTTCAGCATGAAATGTCTTAAAATTCAACATAAAATACTATTTAATATTTCAAATTATCTAAAACAGCACATTTCAAAATTTCTTTTTTTAACTAACCCTTAACAGTGGAGGTGCGGTAACTCAGACCGCTATAGATGGATTTTCGGTCACCCCTATTTTATTTTTTGACCCTGTAGCTTCCTGTTTTGTGACCTTCAATACACGTGCACTTTTTCAACCGGCTTCAGCGGATGCCTTTTAAAATATTTCGGTTATTTCTTTGCGCGCCATCTGTGATACCACATCTCCCTTTTAGTTTCCAGTATTATACAAGGCTTAGCAAACTCGGTCCTCGAAATATCATCCAACCTACTGATCCCCGTTATGAAGCAGAGCTCCTTAGACAGTTAAATGAAGCAGAAAGCGATTTTATTGCTGAGGATAACAGAGTGTACAGAAGATTTTTTGGATGAAAGTTCTCATTCGACTGATTCTGATATGTATGTTCAAATATAATTAATTTTTCTAGTGATAATGTATTTTGAAAAATTTCTAAAATATATTAATATACCAAGAGAAATATCTACAGAATTGACAGGCTGATTTTTTTATACTTGTTCTTAGCTTGCATGTTTAAAATGCCCTCGAAAATCGTGCTATAAGTGTTCATAAGTTTCTACATAGAAATGATGACGATAAAAAAAAGGGTCAATTTTTCCCATTTTAATTTTTTCTATAATAGTTGAATTTTTCATTATATTGTTTTCTATATACCTTTGTAAACTGGAAAAACAAATTTTATTTTTAAAAAAAATAATATGCTTTTTCTAGAATATTATTTATTGCAGCATGTCATTTGAGAAGAAAATGTATGTTCAAACGCAGTTCCTTTTTTCAATGACAATATATTTTGAAACATTTCTAAAACATATTTATGTATATCAAGAAACATATCTGCAGAATATATTGACTATTTTCACACTAAGACTTTCATTAGAAAATTTAATTTTGGTGTAAAGGAAATGTAGACCGCAAGTTCTCAGTTAAGTCCTGAATTTTCACCTCTCTAGTTAAGGGTTAATGCTTCAGATAAAATGAGTTCAAAAATATAAGAAAATTATTTGATATTGCTACACATTCCTTTGACGTTACACATTGGAGATTATAAACAATTTTTTCCTCATTTATTTCTCTCCTTATCTTAATAATCTGGCAGCACTTTTTTTCGACTATGTCACTTTTCTTACGGTGCCTGTAGGACTTGAATTTAAACTTCTTCATTTAGTAGTTCACTTCGTAGGAACTTCATTTTAAAGAAGTCTGAAAAAAATATTTAATTTTTTTCGTCTGTAGAATCAATTATTTAAACTCTTGTCTGTAATGAAACACTCCCAATTCTTTCATATAAATACATTTTTACGAATTACTTGGTGAACAGTAGAAATGGGATGAGATGTGGTTACAGTAACTTTAATCATGCACATACGATTTAATTGTTTAAATAAAGCGTTGAAACCAATTTGGAGCTTTATGGAATTGTCAGTGAAGAATCGAAGCATATTGAAATAAAGTGGCGTATTCGACAAGAAACAGTTGTAGAGTTCTTCAACGATTTTGATTCTTCGTCATTACAAGGAAATAGCCCAGTTTTTATGTATTCTATTCTCTGTCGAACAAACCGTGCCATACTGAATACGAAAGCGGAAACTTGGGACATAGCTGTTTGTTGTTTCCATGAGGAAAAATATAGGCTGCATAAATTAGAAGTTAAAGTTACAGTCAAGTCAGAATTTGAGAAAAAGTTATTTTTAAAACCCAGAAATTAGTTCACACAGACACAAATAGACATAATACACATAAAAGAGAAAAAAGCTATCAGCTTTTAAATAAAGCAAAGTTTATTTTGAAATAGCGAATGTAGCTTTTCAACGCAAACTACTGTAAAAAGTTATTCAAATAAATTTTAATTATTTTCTATTTCGTTATATGCAATTAGTAATAAAATTTTACGCCACTTATAGGACTTCATAAACAAACATTTAAAAGTAACCGGTAATTCCTATATAATATTATATTTAATTCTTAAAAATACCGTATTATTTGCATATCTGATATACGAAACAACGAAATAAAAGAGAATTATAAATATTTTTTTTCAACTGAGCAACTTGGGATCCGATAAGAGTGAGTTATGTTTTGAAATATTTTTGATATTTTAGTCAATTATTTTTATTAAAGCAATTTTTTCCCTAAATATTAATTATACATTAATAAATAATGTTTTCATTGTCAAGTAATATTAATTTAAAAAGTGTTTTTGACAAGACATTTTCACTTGTTGAACTTCCTTTATTATCTTCTAGTTGCCTACTTCGTGTTTTTTTAAAAGCATCTGTTATTTTCAGCTTACGTACTTTTTGATAAGGCATTTTGATACATTTCTCCAAACATGTTGAAGTTTTCAGATGAAGTCTTCCAGTAGCTTTTAAGAAACATATTACCAAAAGTTTTTTTAAACCACACATTTATTAATTAGAACTGTTAGTTGAAATTTTTTCTATTTTTTTCAATTTAATATTTATTGTTTATCATTATTAATCATTTTTTTTTCGAATTCAAATGAGGCGATGTTTTTCGCTGGGAATCAAAAGATTTTGTTAAAATATTTGATTGAATTCGAAAAAGAGTCATTATTTTAGTGTCATCGATACAAAAGTTCTCTAGAAAATTTCAAAATTCTAGAATGTCTGATTATGTGAAAAGATGAATACAAGCTTCCCTCTTAATAAAGACGAAATAAGTAAAATAAAAGTGAATGAAAAGGCCATGTTTTCTAACTCCATTTTATACAAAAAAATGAACAAATACGAAAAGAGAGTCAGATTTCAAAACCAACATTCAAATTATATTTTATATAATACTTCACCATCATCACTGATAAACTACGTCAAACAAGCACATATCTTCACTCATTGAACATTCTTTCCTATCATCTTGATTTTTTTTCTGCGTTTTTCGTAAAAAAAAAGCATCTGTTATTTTCAGATTCCTTGCTGTAAGTTGTGATATCTCATTCATCGTTTCCTCTTAACCTTTGCTTTCTTACATAGTCAATAAGAGATTCCCAGCGTGCGAGTACATATGTTTGGAGCCTTTTTGGAAACAACATCTCTTCTTGGTCTTTTTATTTTCTTGTATAAGAAGTTCTGACAAAGTATTGTGATTATCAAAATATTCGAATTCTACTTTTAGCTCTCTGTAAGATCGAAGAATACTTTTTGGAAAAAGTCTGTTTAGACGGATTGTGAGCCAGGCGCGATGAGTTTCGATACGGGATCTTTATAAAAAAAATTTAAAATTTCTATTGAATATTCTATTTCAAGTATTGAGCAAAATCTATTCACAGGAAGTCTGTCTGTTCGGTGGTTCGAATGATAACTACAAACGGAAGAGGGCTAGATGGATAAAATTAGGCACACAAACTTACCCCATATTTTGCAGATAATTATAAAATTTTGTGAAAAATCCAGAAAGGAATTGCACATTTATCGTTCTGCACTTTAAGAAATAGGCAAACATGATAGCTCAAAAATGCAAAGACTTAAATATATCAAATTTTGTGACCGCATATCAGCTACTAATAGTCAAGGATGAAATTTGGTTAGAAATGCCAAATTCACGCCAAAGGTAAAAATTTCTAACTCTGATACGCCAATAAGATGAAAATCGTTTTTTGCCTTGCCCGAGGTTTGCAATTTCTGACAGAGGGGGGGGGGATAACACTTTTATTAGACAATTCACCAGCGCTGTTTTGATTATATCGACAGTTTCTGGATGACTTTCATTTCGTTACTTGTTTTTGGAGGTTTTCTTAGGCGACCCAAACATTTTGAATTTCGAGAACTGCGTTAGGACATTCCGCCGGCACTGAAATTATATTAGAACGAAATACAGCGGGATCTTACTTTACAAGCCTCCTGAATCTTACTCATCCAGTAAAATAATCCATGAAAAATAGGAGTTCCATTAAAGAAATACTCAAACAAATTTATTCGGCCCTGGTTCTATTCCAACAAAACTCAACGCGACAATCCATCACGAAATCACCTCGCGAGTTTTAGTTACATTAACGTCCCATCTTAAAGCAATGAGACATTTGACGGAAATATTTTTAGAACATCTCGATTCCTATTGAAAACTTAATGACAGTTTTAATTACAAATTTTAAAAAAAATTCTTGTTTTTTTATATAACTTTTAAAATCATTATTGATTAAAAATGATTTTGGCATCATTTTAACATTCGAACATATTCTTTTTAGCGAAATATATGAGATTTGTCGTGAAATTTATTTCGTTCATTTAAATATTATTTACTATGAGTATAAGAGTTTTTTTTTTCATCCTCACCAGAATCATTACCCGAAGAAATCATACTGTTCTAAAATTTTTTGATTTTATTACGTATTTTTAAAACTATTTAACGGAAATGCCTTATATTTTAGTCCTTCAAAATGTCTGCGATTTTTTAAAGAGAATTTTTAATTTATGAATTTAAAAATGATAAATACAAATAATAAATATAAAATATATTTTCATGTCTTTAAAAATGCACAGGTTATTTCTTTTTCGCTAGGGATTTTAATGTAAAATTGGTAAATAAGATAATAATGAATGAACGATCATAATATATTTCGAACGATTCTTTATAATTTGAAATATTTTGAAAAGTACGGAGCTTTAGTTTAACGTTAGGATTTCAATAATTCCTCTATTATAATTCACCAACCGGAATGATCTGTATTTGAGTTGTTTTAATCTGGATAATTCGTATTTGTCTTTGAAATCATGTGTTGTTGCTTAAAAACATGATTTTCTGCAAATCTAAATACGTAACCGATCCTTTACTTGAAAGAATATTTCATATTTTTATAGAGAACATATTTCTTTAGCAATAAATATTGACAGTTTTATTGTGCACTAATCAATTTCAGAATAAAAAACAGCATTCATGTGTTTTTTTTTGGTGTTCTGCAATCAGTTTTGGAATAAAGATAGATACATGCACTTTTTTGACGAGCGCAGAATGAAGGGCAATTTATCCTTTTGTAATTATTAAAAATTTATTGGCAAAATACTAAAATACTTTTATCTAGACTTCATAACTATATTCGATGGAAAAGAATTAGATAATGGATGTTCTATTCAATGTTGTAATTGCTTTGGAGATTATATTATAGATTGAAAGCTTGGACATTTGAATATTTTTTAGCATCGGCAGAATATATACATTCTCTTATCTTTTTTTTATAGTACATACGTTTATCAGTAAAGAATCAAAAATTTCCTAAGTGCCATACAATTTTATATTTGTAATTGACTAGCCGTCTGCGGCAACCAACTGTTTTGAAAGTAATATTGGCTATGCTTCATTTTAATTAAACCTTTTTCGTATTGAATGCTCATGATCCCTCCAACAAAATATCTTTATGTTACTTTTCAAATATCAAATGGTGTTAAACATTAAAACCATATTATTTTAATAGCCAAAAACTTTTTCTTCTTAATATGCGCATGAACATTCGTAATTAAGTCAAGGTTTATCTTTCATTTAGTTGTACATTGTCTTTTACTGTTTGTAATTTCCCTTTCTTACTCCTCATGCAAACTGCGTGAATGAGGAATGTCTACCATCGTTTTTCATCACAAGGATACATATTTTATCTCTAAATCTTCCCCAAAAAACGAAGGCTGAAAATTAAAAGGGATCTTGTTTAAGATGTGACCTTTATATGATACACAAAGTATGACTGTTATGAGCGCAAAGCGATTTGTTGCATTTAGGTTTGTGATAGAGATTTCTTCTGCTTCAAGAGGCCCTTTTGTGGATTTCGAATCAGTAAGAAAATATTTCAATTCTCTATAGAAAACTTGAAAATGATGGATTTCAGTGCTGGAGGGTGGAATCTGCACAGGAAGGTTTTAAATATGCAAATAAAGTTTCTGTCCAGTAAAACACCAATTAATGTAAATAAATAAAATCAAGTACATTTACTTTGATTAGTAATTAAAATGGATCAGTTTTTGACGATATTCGAAACTTTATCCTTTTCAAAACCTATTTATATATATATATGTAAGCATTATTTTATGTTAAGCAGGATGCAGTTTTGAAGGCAGTGAAAAGATTTTCGATTTCGTGACGTCGTTTTATTTCATTTTGAAGAAGCAGGCATATGTACTAGCGAAGAGCACACAGAACGACACAGAAAGGAATGAAGAAAAAGCTCTTGAACATTTTATCCCTGGTCTTATATAACCAGAGAAATTGATAGGGAAAATATTTCTTCATAGTGCTAATATAATGAGATTTCGATAGGGAGTTTCGTTACACGCGCTGTCAAGGCAGGAGAAACACAGGGAGGATATAAAAAAGAATTTGTCTCGTCAGCGGTATTTCGTCTCTTCACGCGGAGTGTGGGAAAGTTAGGCTTTTACCTGATTCAGCAATTTCACATAGCTTCTCTTGAATTAATTAAGTAGAGACAGTGGAATTGGATCAAGAAATAAGAAAATATTTTAGAATAAAGTTACCATGGGCTAAATTAAGATAAAACCTTGGAAATTAATTGAATTGAAATTAAAGTTTAAAATATCATTACACACACACACACACACACACACACACACACACACACACACACACACACACACACTCACACAAATGGTACATTTCAAAATTTATGAAAAGGATAAACTATTAAAGTTAAGAAGGTTACTTTTGCATTTGTTTTTGTAAACTTAGTTTATGAATGGACAATTTGAATAAAGCAGAATAAATTTCCAGACAAGAATGAAACATCTGAATTTTTAGAACGAACCAAAGTATTGTGGATCATTAAAACAATGAATGTTATAGTCCATTGATGTATTGACATTATTTATGTAAATATTGATTTTCTTTTGGGTCTAAGATCTTCAGATTATATCTGTTCAATAAGGATTTAAGTTATTAACTATCAAGCAGAAGTAATTTGGAAATTATTTGAAATATTGAAGCTCGTATGTTTCATATATAAAGCTAAAATATTGATTCAGGATTATACTTTTTTTTTTGATATAGAAAGCTGTTCATACTTTTTGAATAGCAGTTGTTCTTGTAAAGCATTTAATTCTTCAAATTTTTGATTACCGTATGAAAAATTGGAAACAAATTCTTCTTGCTACATTCTGTCGTATCAACGCGTTACCGTGACAATGACTGATAAGGTGAAATAATTGATAAAATGATTCAACTCTTTTGCCCTTTCCGTGTGATTTCTCCTTTTTTTTATCTCTGACATTTCCAGAAACTTCAACGAAATGTCACCAGAGATTTTCTTAGAAGATTTATCTGACTTTTTTTTTTTGACGAACAACATTTCTATATTATTTTATTGTTCTCCTGCTCCTCGAATTATCCATAGAAAGAGAGAGAGAGAGACTGTCCTGTCTAGAATTTCTTCTTCTGTTACACGTCTAAAAACTGTCAATTTACATTTTTACTTCGGATCAAGGTATTTTATTTTATTCAACTTTAGTTTTCACTGCTTGGAAATAGTAAGACACTAAAAGTTGCAATTAAAGAGAAAAATTGCAATTGCATGTAGAATGGTCCATGAAACAATACGGTCTTGTACTTTGGATCATTCTTTCTTGTACAATCGTCAATAAAAAATGGAACACAGAAATGTTTTTTACTTGTTATCACATCTTCATAAAATTGGTACCTATAGAAATGAATCGATGAGACATTTCTTTTTTGTTATTGTTTCAATCAAAAAACTGATTTGACCCAATTAATTATTTACTATCTCGAAATGTTTTCAGTAATGCTATCATTTTTTTTTTCGCCGAGTCAGTTTTTTTTTATATGAAATTAACTTCTCAGTAAAAGTTTAAGACAGTTAACGTGGCCTTGAAAAATGACATTTCCCATGTTAAATGAGTGAGTCGTATGAACCTAAGGTGATATCTCAGAGAAAAAATCACACACACACACACACACACACACACACACACACACACACACACACACACACACACACACACACACACACACACACACACACACACACACACACACACACACACACACACACACACACACACACACACACACACACACAAACACAAACACAAACAAACAAACAAAAAAACTTTTATCGCCAAATTTTTATTCACTACAAGAAAATTAACGTATTTCATTGAATCCTTTAATATACGCATCAATAACACATATTTAATATTTTTATTTATTTTTAAACATGAATGTGAGAAGAAAGTGAGTTATAACATAACAAAATTTTTGCAAGAGAAAAAACGCCTGGTTTTAGTCTATCCTTTTTTCATCCATAATAGCAGAAGGTACAGCATCTTTGAGAAATATAAGATACTATCTGACACCCGGGGCTTTGCTGCTGCAGAGCAAATAATTTTGGAAATACCGTTTGGAATTTAAAATAGCTGACTTTTTTAAATTAGGAATGACAGAAAGAATGATATTTATTTTCTTGTCGGCAATGAATACATTCATACATTTATTGAAATTGAACGATATATAAAGGAAAAGTACAAATAATATTTATTCAATTTTTTTTTTTAACTTTTTTATTTAAGTGCTTTAGAGTAAACAATATTTTTTTTCAGTCTTCAGCAAAAACAAATAAATTTCTTGGCTATCCGACTCGTAAGCATCCAGCATAAAACTGGTCATGCGAAAACATTAAATTTCGAGGTTCAATCCGGACACTTCAAGTGATTGACCTTGCGCCATGTTCATGGTCATCGAGAATGAAAGTGGAATGGGGAACTGCAGTCATTTGAAATCAAAAGGAATGTCAGTGGGAATAATAGGGAATGCGTGGAATGAGCTCATCTTTTCCAATCGACTTTCCACTCCGAATAGTTGAATCACTTCTTACCGCATATTGGTCTCTTGATCCTGATGGGCGTGATCAGGTAGCACATAAACGTTGTCTTTCAATTCCTGCCCCATGTTGATCTTCAGATTCTGAAGCACGTGAATTTGCTATTCGTAAACGATCTGCTTTATTGCTTGCTCGTTGTTCCTTGGTTGTTTGAGAAACTCGAATTAGTTTATTTCTACTTGCTGCGCTGGTAGATTTATTAAGTGACGAACGTTTGTAGACATATATTTTGTCGAAGCAATCAACACGATATACGCTTTTATAACCGAAATATCATTTGTCGATTCACTAAAAAAAAGAGATAAATTACTGTTTGCACTGGAAAATTTCCATTATATAACTTAACTTGATCGGCATCGATAATAATAATTCTATTCTGTAAGTGTGAGAATTATGTGCGGTTTACCGCACGCTGAATGGCAACATCCTGTGCAGGCGACTATTCATCAATGAGAAGGAAAAAACCAGTACTTGCACTCGATATTTTCGATTTCATTTCACTCAAATTAATTGGCATGAATCATAATAATTTTATTTTGTTTGATACATGTGCGATTAAAATGAGCCGATTTTAAAATATAACCTCGCGCAAGTGCAAGCAATAAGTGGACCAAGTTCCATCGCAATCGGTTGAATGGTACGGCAGCGCATAACGTACGGACAAAAATTCATTTTTATATATTAGATTTAACTGAAAAGGCAATGTCACTATAAATTTTTCTTTCGCACTCAAAACATATCTTACACTTAACTAATGTCTCATTTTTTAGAGCCATTGTAGTAACAAAAATATCGACTGATTGACTAATAGCGCGTTTTTGCAGACTAAGACTTTACGCAATAGAAGCTTTAAAATTATTTAAAAAAGTTACATATTTTTAATTAAAATTTATCAGATATTTCAAGTATGTTCACACATTTTATACCATTCAATATACGTAACACATATACTGAAGTAATTCTTATTATAAAAAGTGCTATATAATTTACAAATGACTAGAATTTTTAAGTTATAAAAATTTACATAATCTCATAACTTTTACATGTTTCAATTATCTTCCTTCATAAATTCTAAACAAGAGGCAATTCTCATTTTTAATTATTATTTTTTGGTGTTTATTGCATCAAAATTAATGAATTGAAAAATCATTTTCATATTTGAGAAAAAATGTATGCAGTGTAATCAGATGCAAAAAGGAAGAAAAAAAAAATCCTTATTATTTCCGTTTTGACGAGACAGGAAAATAATTAGTGTCTTTCAATGACTGCTTTTTATAAAGAAGGAATATTTAGAAAATTTTATATAGTCCCTTCCGCCCCCTTCCCCCCATATTCTTTTAAGCAATGGAATTTAAACTCATCTCTTTGGAGAATAAAACTTTACGAATAGACTCAATGCCAAGACCTTTTCTCCTAGAAAAATAATTTCAATAATCGCTCCCTTATGTAATGGAACAAAGAGAGACATTATATTTCTGAAATGTAAGATATTACGCAAATGCTTTTCTGATATTCTACTCTAAAATCCAATTTTTTGACGTGGGCACATGATTGCACGTCACTCGAAGTCAAAAAATAGCAAAACATTTTTTAAATTTGTATGCATATTTTTTAAATACTTCCTAAATAGTTGATTTCCAGAAAAAACAATTTAATTATAAATTTTATTTAGCGTAGATTAAAAAGATTTTACTATTTTTATTTTTGAGTCATTTTTGTCGCTTAAAAGAAGACCAAGTTATGGGCTTTTAAAAAATCGTATAATAAATTACGAAAACTGTGATTTTTCGATTTGAATGAAGCATCGTTTCAACTGAAATGCTCAGAGCAAATACTGTACGAATGCGTCGAATTTGAAAAGGTGAGAAAATTTTGTGCAAATAAATAACGTCATTTACGAAACAGATATATATATATATATATATATATATATATATATATATATATATATATATATATATATATATATATATATATATATATATATATATATATATATATATATATATATATATATATATATATATATATATATATATATATTACACGTTCTCAGTTATTCGAGGAACTTTTCTTTTCACATCAATAATAAAGTTACAAAAACAAAAGTATCTTCTGCTTTCCAACCATTTCATGTGAAACGAATTCAAGAACAGTACTTTTTAAATACTACTTTTGTATTTTGAAGAACTATTCTATTGCTGCGAAATATTTTTCTTTTACTATGCTATCCCATAAACATATTATCTTAAATTTTTATTTTACATGTATCCCTTTTTAAGTATTAGCTAATAAAATGTATATCAATTTCATTAAAAATTATATAAACAATTTTAATTAATATTTGCATTCAATCATAACTAAAAGCAACTGGTTTGCAGATTCGATTCTAGTGTATAGATATACTTTTGAGGCGAGGCGAAACATGTCTATTTCGATACCAGTAATCGATAAGGAACGTACATTTTTGATGACCGAATCTGTTCTTAATATATTTATTGAATCTTATATATTTCTTTTTTGCATCACATATTTACTTTAAAAAAATCATTTTCTGACACTATAAATTAAAAAAAATATCATTTAAAAAGGGTAAATTTAAAATTATTTAAAAATATTTTAATTTATTTTTAATTGTAATATATTTTTAAAATTAGTAAATATCTATTAAAATGGTTTTGCATTAAAATGATTAAAACAAGTTTATTAAAAACTTCTCTATCAAAAAGGAGGACAGCGCTGCTCTTCAAAAGAGTACACAGAGATAGTCCACTCAACATAGAAGGAATAACTCGGCACAGGAAAAAAAAGCAACATCTGCTGAATGCTTATAGCATGAAGATCCTAATTTTCGAAATCAATAAGAAATTCTTCAAACGAGCAGCTCATGGACGGCGATTTCCCTATAAAAGTCGTCACAAAAAGCTTTCAGAGGAGCAGAGTTTATTCTTTCAATGGTCACGCATAATTTCTTTGGTGTTCGCTGCCATTGACGTCATACTCCGAAGGGATGTCCGAAATCACATTGTGCAGAATTTGTGGGTCGGACACCTAATAAATACATGTAATAAAATTAATTGTTCTGAAATTTAACCAGAAATTTGGGATAAATTATGATATTAATATTCATTTTTCTAATAAAACTGTTTGTAACAAAATACCAGTATGGCGAGATTCACCCGAGTTCGCTAAATTAATGTCCGAGAACAGCTTTGTTTTCGTGACCAGTTTATATATTTACAAGATCTATATTTCCTTTATGATCTCCCCCGCAGGGACTCTAATGGGGGGGGGGTGCCCAGTTTTTTTCTTCTAAAAGACAATTTAGTTATACGCCTTATAAATTCCAATTATGAATTCTCTTTTAAATGTAATATAAAAATACAGTGTACACTATTATAATCGATAATAAAAATCTGAAAATTAATTTGACAAATGTTTATTTCCAATCACATGACAACATTGACGGTTTCATTCGGGAGTTGTCGTGCACTGAACTCTTCGGAACGTCCGGGCTTCATGCGGGAAACTTCAATGCAGGTCCCGAATTTTTGGGCGGGATTTTGAAGTCAATCTTGATAATGTTTGTTTCCAATCACATGACAAGATTGACGATTTCATTCGGGAGTTGTCGTGCACTGAACTCTTCGGAACGTCCGGGCTTCATGCGGGAAACTTCAATGCAGGTCCCGAATTTTTGGGCGGGATTTTGAAGTCAATCTTGATAATGTTTGTTTCCAATCACATGACAAGATTGACGATTTCATTCGGGAGTTGTCGTGCTCTGAATTCTTCAGAACTTCCGGGCTTCATGTGGGAAACTTCAATGCCAGGTAGTCAATCTTGATAATGTCATGTTGGATTATATTATAATAAAAAATTTAGCTATTTTTAATTATCCAGAAAAGGGTTCAACAATTATTTCATTTAATGTGATTCAGGATTTCCTGACTTGATTATGATTTCTAGTGTCTTTTGCAATAATTTAAAATCCTAGTTAATATTGGATTTGGAATTTCTAAGTCATCATAAGTACCATTTCTTTCCGACTTTCAGGTGATTTTGAAGAATCTGATGATTTCATTTTTAAAATTAAATTCTAGTTTATAAAGGGTTTCTATCGAGATTTCGTAAAAACATTCAATCCTTCAACATTTAGAAAATTAATTAAAAAGTACCTGTAGAGTAGATAATAACGATATTTTCTATGAAAAATGGATTCCATTGACTTGAAGCTTTTCCTTTGGATATTTTAAGAAATAAACTTTTTATAATAAAAAAAAATGCTTTTATATTCTGAAACAAGAATTTGAAAATGAAAAGGAATCGATTTACCGTGCTTTACAGAAAAATTAAAAGTTATAGAGATAATGCAAAATCTGAGGATCTAGTGGACCTAAGGCATTACATAAAGTGAAAAACGATTCATTGACTAAAGCAATTAATATTATTAGTCTGATTCATTAAAGCCATTCATTTATTAGACTAAGATAAAGCCATATCTCACTTTCTGTTCCAATGACATTGAAAAATTCTGGCATCCTTTTAAATAGCTTTCAAAGATGAAAGATAAAAGTAGATATACATTTTCCAGGGGTCAGCTTGCTTTCCATCCGAGATGGAGCGGTTTGCATGATGAATATTTTTTTTAAAATAAAAATGTTCATCTCCTTCCTGTTAGTGATTTTAATGAGGTAAAAGAAGTTGATAATGTTATTAATCATTTAAAAGGGAGAAGCCCCCGCTCCTCGACAAAAAAATATGGGCTGCCATTTTTAAACAAAATGGAGCCTTTCTTTTCCAGAAATTATAAATATTTGCTTTTGAAATTCTCGTTTTCCCAATACTATGAGAGAAGCTAAGGTCATCCTCTTGCTGAAGTTAAGAACAGACCCTTCTTTACGTCCCAACCATTAGCAGACTCATCGAAAGACCTTTCCTCTCACACATTTCTAAATACCATTCACTTGATTCCTAAGCACCGGTTTACTTTCCGCGTTTATTCTTTAATCAATGCTCGGGAAGCCGGGCTGACATCAGACAATCTCCGTCGGGCGTCCATTATTCTCCTTAACCGATCCGCATCACATTCAATGCCATTTGCACATTCTCCTACAGAGTTATTGAAGCAATAAATCTGTTTTTAGAGAATGCTTCGGGATTTTTAGAAACTTTAGAGCAAATGGAGGGAATTAGGGATATTGTTGTGATGAGACGGTATGCCCTCAATGCTATTTTCTAACGTCTCATGGACGAAACGATTGCTTGAATGAAACTTTACGGTTAAAGAGTCATTTGTCATACACCCATCATTACTCAGATGATTTCACCTTGATTCTTAATGCCTATTTTTGAGTGAAACTTGAGAATTTTGTTCATACAGCTTTGAATGCATTCAATAATAAATTTTAAAATCCTCAACCTGAATATTTCAACAAAGAAAGATAAACAGATGGACCGAGAACCATTTTCAGAGGGGCTCAAAATAATAATAATAATAATAATAAAAAGAACTTTCTGCTTTCAAACGACCACCCATATTCAAATAGAAAATAAAACTATGAAATAGTTCACGCTTTCCAATATTTAGGAATAGTCATAAACTTACCCGAACTCACATATTCTAAATTTGCATTAAAAGATGTATGTACTAACTAATCATTTTAATTTTATAACTGGGCCAAAATGAAATACCAGTATTAAATGATGAATGGAATGGTGCATCATTAGGATGGACCTTCTCTATGGCCCTGCCGTATGAGGGAACATCGAATGAAGAACAAATGGATAAATGACATACAATTCAATGTCATTTCGTTAGTTAGAAGTAGCTGTATAGTTTCTTTAATGAAAATAACGAAATATTATAGGACTAGTCATACTTTATGTTTTCTTGAGCATACTTCTTCTCCATGACGTTGTGGAAAGTTTCTATTTCAAATTCTAAATTTGGAATATAAGGTCCTTGTTTATTTTAAATTTTAATAAATGAGATCAACATTAATATTTCTGTAGAATACAAAACTATCGAAGATCTAAATTTGAGACTCCACCGATAGCTCTGAGACGGATGGCAGTGTTGAGGTAGTGGTGTGCATTTTTAAAAATAATAAACTCATAAGAACACGTTGTTTCGAATGAGCGTCCCATCATTCCGTTTTCCAGGTTGAACTGGCTGTCATTCATTTTGAACCTGGCTGGATGTTGTGTTTAAATGAACGGTTTTACAGAGAGCCTTAGGTCCATTGACTTTTAAAGAAAAAGAAGCCCGATTCGAAATGTGTTAATGATATTAAATCAAATATGCTTAAGGCGGATGTGTTGGGTGTCTTTTCTTGGACATGCTGATATCCCAGGTAACGAGCTGGCCGACCCATATGGCAAATCTGCCATAACTGAGGGAGAATTCATTCCTATTCCAACCAATTCTTCTCACTTAAAAACAAAAATGAAATATTTTTTTTATCAGTGGCAGCGATATTAGATAGCTCAGACAAAGGCGTAAGAATCTGAGGATGATTTAAACCTATGAAAGAAAATAAATATTTATTATTTTTGCACCTGGACAGGGTCTTTTTCCGTTTCATTTACACAGGTTTTATATTATAAATAATTCGGCTTCTTATCAGTTCTTATAGCCTCTTGCGAATCCAAACCTTTCCATTTCCGTAGCGAGGAGATTTCGTTGAGGAAAAATTTATGAATCCTCCAGAGATATTTGCGATGGAATTCAGAAATCTGTCATTTTTGGTTTTTCTTTGCTTGCTGTTTTATTTGTCTTAGTCCCGAATCCTGGTGGCATGTTTGTTAAAATCGTTTGCATATTTCTGCACATTCTTCATTTACTTTTCCAGCAGTTTTTTTCCCCTTCCTATTTGAAATCTAAAATGAATTGTCCATTTTCTTTCTGTTCACTTTGGATGAATGGATTATATTTTAAATACTAATTCATTATTGTTTGATATGGCTGCACAGCATGCCGTATCTTTCCTCCTTTGGATATAGTGATTTAATTTTTATGTATTTTTACTACCCTTTTATCATGTTATACCTCTTGATTGCAGAGGAGGTATGTTAATTAATAAGTTAAATATTTCCTATGGGTCAAATAAATTATAATGCATCCTCTTAATATTCTAGTGATGATTGTAAGCCTTTCGATACCTAATGAACGGCCTGATGGTCTCACGCCCATTCGGGTGGGCTGTTCATAGGAAGACGAAATCGCGCTTGCTTTCAGTCGTGAGAGGAGAAAACGATTTCCAGAATGAATTTGGCCAGAAAACAACATGCTGAACAGTGAGAGTAGAAACCGCGTATATGGATGCTGATCGAATCTAAAGTTTTTTAAATAATTTTTTTCAGGTGATACGAGTTCAACATATGGATCACGCGATAGTATCTTTGAGTACTGGATGAATGGGAATTATTATGTAAAAGGGCAGCTAAAAATGAACTAACCAAGTATGCTTTCTAATTTTTATCTTGGCAATTTTATTCACTGTAAATATGGCACCAAATTGAAAAATCGGGAAATCGATGACCGTGAAATTTTGTTCGTGTCAATTGTCTATCGAGCCTTACTTATATATCTATATATTTAAAATAATAAGGAAGGAAAAAAAACCCCGAATAACTTGTCTCACAACCCTAATCACCGGTCTGATTTCCCCCTCATCTTCATTCTGTAAGTATCGAGAGATATTTCAAAAGATTGACCAAATCCCCCAACTTCTACAAATGAACAAGTTTTCATCAATCCCTCGCGCCAGTTTGAAGTACAATGAATCAGAATGCTGCATCATTATTGAGAAAGTGCAATTTAAAATAATACTTTCATTTATTTTCCTAGTAAAATGTGTGTGTCTTTTTAATCTTATTAACACCCGCCATCTTCGACGATAATATTATTGTCATTAGCATTGCCAAATCGATAAACTTTGATGAAATATGTCTTATCAAAACAAAAGTAACTATTTTAAACTCTCACTGTGGAATAATGATAGAATTTTCTGATTTGCTTGTTATTGAAACTAATTGGCGATATCGGCCTAGTTATTGAGGTGAAGGCTCCACCTTTTATTTTGCAATAACTTAGAAATCGGAGGCAGGGAGAAGGCATTTGATAAAATATCTAGATTTCATGAGTTTACATAAGGAGAAAAATGGCGAAACGGATGGAATAGTTTTCATGGTACTCGAAAATAGTTCCTGTAAAGCTTATCTGTATATCTTAGTTTAAGAGATGCTTAACAACCCTGACGAAATGTCCTAATTTTCCCAACTTTTTGAGAAATTCGTCACTTTCTAATCATAGAAACGTAGCTTAAAAAGGAATTGATATTGAGCTCAAACTTCATAAAATTTATTCTAGTTTAGATTAGTGACCAATTTTTCATGCAATATTTTTAAAACTATAAAGCATTTTGATGTCTTTTCAATACTTGAAACGCCTGTTCGCCAAGGTTAGATTTTAAAATATAAGTCCAACACTAACAAGTTATCAAAAAGTAAAAACTCTCTGAGCTTTTGCAAAGCTTTTTCTTTCTGATGGTTTTTCTATTACAAATTTAATGAGGAACTATTTTAATCAGAAAAAGTGAATATCATTAAGTTCAAATTTCATTTATTCACATCTTTTAACAGTCAAAATTATAATAAAAAAAGTCTGATAACGAATTATTTGAAACCTAGCAATTTCAAATTAAATAAATTGAATATTTGATTTAAAAAAAATTCCTATAAATTTAACTCCCAATGTAAGAAGAAGAAAATATGATATACATTTTGCCGTTATTTCATGATAGCATCTTGAATGTCAACATTAATTTTGTTGATGAAGTTTAAGCGTTTTAAACCACTTTTTGTTTATAAATTTATTATTGTATAAGTAAGTAAGCTTCCTTTTTTTTGGAAAATAAAGGAATTAAAAATAATATTTGAACTTTCGAGAGAGAGTTCAAATATCCTTTGTTTTTAGAAAACATAACTATATATTTGGTAAGTAAAAATTAATTTCTAAGATTAAAAATAAATTTTTCAAAAGGAAACAAAAAATCGGGGAACATGATACATTTTATTTTCTAGTTTTCCTTTTGCTTCTTCATCCACTCCTCGTCGCACCAGTACATCTTCCTCACTCTCTTGACGTCGCTGGCGCTGAGGCCGGGCTTGTCGTACGTCTCGTAAAGGCGGACACCGGTCTTTGCCACCATCGTGTTCGACTTATTGTCTTTGGAGAAGGCCGTGTTGCCGTACAACATCACAGAATTGTAATCGAAAGTGTCCAATAGAATGTTTCTATGAGGTTCGAGTTTCGCGAACTGATCCTCCAAACCTGTATAAAACAAAAAGGAACAAAAAGGGTTATAAAAAACGCTTTGTTAGCCTAATAAAAACTTAATAAAAAAGGAAAGCAAAATCATTCAAACAGTAGCAACTATTATAATATTCTGAGAAATTGAAATATCAGTTACATTTATTTTTTAATGAATATTCAAGAATTTTCATTTAAAATATATTCAACACGGCTTGCTATCTCTATAGTCCTGCTTTTGGCACTTCTCCGTATTTTAACAAAAACAACAGCTTTTAATTTCTTTATTACACTAATGAAAGCGCGTTTTAAAAGCCATTAAGAGCGTATTATGACTGGCGTCTCGTCATTTCAGAAATAAACCCAACTGGGAAAACAACAACAACAACAGAAAAAAAAAACACACCTCACAACAGAATGCAAAAACTATTTCAAGATTTAATTTTGAAGCTAGTTTCTGCATTTCAAAAATATTAAATAATTATTTTCTCTGTCTCTGTCTCTCTCTCTCTCTTTCACACACACATATATATATAACAGAAAAAACTTACGTGACACGATAATGGTTTTTTTCCTTATTATCAAATGGCAACAATTAAACGTAAACAAATCGCTATACGAAAGTTTCGGACTCCATTGAAAGTTTTTGCAGCTGCATTGAATCTAGCACTTTGAGTAGAGTTGTAAAATATGATTAAAAATGTTTTAAAGAAGGTTCGTCGTATCACTGAAAAGTCTATTCAGTCTGGGGGGGGGAATCAAGAAAGAGGCTTCAAATAGCAGATTTAATCTGGCGCAAAACGTCACCAGATGAGTAATCATCATAATTTGTCTATGAAAAGTGATGCTCCTATTCTTCAAAGCAATTATCTTGTGAAAATGGCCTTTATATAATCTGAAGTTTCAAAAATTGCTTTCCTAATGATACCAATTCCATTTCATGCAGTTTTTCTGTTAATTCAAATAATAATTTTACTTTTGCTTGGTACACTATCTATAACGATGTTTTAAAGTATTTTGGTGGGACTCAAACGCATCCATTAAAACCTTTAGTCGCGTGCTTTTGTAAATCATCAATTCTGTAATAGGATTTTCACTTATTTCATAACCTGCGCAATTTAATAAACAAATTCTGTTGAATTTAGATTTTCTTAGTCGTATTAAATAACAAGATAAATTTAAACAAGTAATATATTTCAAAAAAAAATTAAGTCGATTCCTACTTAGATCAACAAAAAAAAAAAAAAAACTTATATTACTAACTTTTTATTAAATAATTACAATTAATATAAATATGTATATGCATATGACAGAATTACAATATTAAGTGGCAAAATAGAAATTGAATTGAAAAAACTGTATTAACATCAAGTGTCATTCACTACAAATTTTATGTATTATTTTTATATTACTTTTTGAAATTTTTAGCTTGACGACAAACTTGGCGATCATTTGGCGACGGATTTGATAACCAAATAGAAATTACTAGACAAATTTAATTAATTAATTAATGTTTGAAAAAAAACTGTGTTAACATCAAGTGACATCCACTACAAGTTTAAAAAAAATGTATTTGAGCTTGAGTGGATGAATAAAAAGTATTTTATTAACGATTGAAAATTTCAACAAGATACATATATACACAGGGTGTTGCCGAATTCGACTGACAAATTCAGAGGGGTGATAGTAGGCATCAAGAGGATAAAGGATCACCATACAACATGGGGTCCAACGACGTTTAGGGGCTGAAAATTGCAAAAATATAGGGAGTCGGAGAACTGTTGGAAACTGTAAAAAATTACAAATGGTGTTTTAACTATGAATTTTTTTTAATGAAAGCACTTTCTTAAAGGCTATTTTTTATGGAAGTAACATGCCGATTTGATAAACCAGGAGGTCGTAAATTATTGAAAACGAAAAATTAGTTTAGAACTCTTATCTGCAAAAATATTAAAACTTTAAGAAACATAAGTTTGAAAATATAAGGCATTTTATACTCTTTAATTTGATATAAGTTTGTACTGTGAAAACTAAGCAGGTTTTAAGATATTCAAGAAAAACTAAAATGTTTGCCTGGAAATTCTACCAAAAAATTCTGAGGAGTATAGTAGGCATTAAGGCGATACGAATTTCCAAAGAAATATAAAGTCGCAAACGATGGTGAAAATTTATTTGGTGGAATACAGATATAGCATACATTTACAGCACAAACATTTTAACATAAGAAAGGAGACATTGAGAAACTTTTATAAAAATTGCTCAATGTTGCGGCAGTGAAAGTCATTACACAACCGACACCGACGTTTAAAGGACCGCCGGATGCACTCAAACATACCAGGTGTACTTGCGATTTCTCCAGCAGCAACGACGATCCGTGCTACGAGATCATCCACTGTATCCAAAGATGCCTGATAAACACGAGATTTCATGTGGGCCCAGAAGAAGAAATCCAAGGGATTGAGGTCCAGGGAATGTGGAGACCAATCAACAGGTCCGCCGTGTCCAATCCACCTCCTAGGATATGTTTCATCTAGGTAGTTACGCACAGATTTCGAAAAATGCGCTGGTGCACCATCATGCATTAACTACATGTTCTGGCGTGCAATGGCCGGTATTTCCTGCAGTAAATCCGGATGTACGTGCTGCACGAAAACAAGGTACTTTGCTCCACTGAGGCGTTCGGGCATAAGCGACGGTCCCAACAGATGATCTCCGAGAATTCCTGCCCAGATGTTAATACTAAATTTGTGTCTTGGATATTGCTCTTGGCATATTTTTTGTGCTAGACATCCATTACCATCCGGTCGGCCGTAAATTAAATGCGTATCCGCATATTGGTCATTCGTGAAATCTGACATGTTGTTTGCGAATGAAACTTATCGACTATCAATTCCGCACT
Organism: Argiope bruennichi; assembly: GCF_947563725.1. Taxonomy (NCBI): domain Eukaryota; kingdom Metazoa; phylum Arthropoda; class Arachnida; order Araneae; family Araneidae; genus Argiope; species Argiope bruennichi. The sequence goes on along the minus strand of NC_079151.1, from coordinate 4,268,075 downwards.
GCTCTATAATGAATACAAGCTGCTTTTATACTCCACGAACGCATGGAAAATTTACATACGAGAAAGCTTCTTCTTCTTGACTAAAATCTTGTTCTAAATCCTCGCATTTATAGGGCCATTCTCTTCGCCAGGCTAATTGTCTCTTCGATGTTTGTTTTTGCGATTTTCACAGAATAAACGTCTCCTGCGACCCTATGTTCCATATAATTTTTCATCTCTTTAATGCCTACTATCACTTCTCTAAATTTACCTTTCGAATTTTTCAATGCCTTCTGTAAACATCGGTGCCAATGTTGCTGCGATGTTTCCCGGCAAACATTTTAGTTTTTCTTGAATATCTTAAAACCTCCTCAGTTTTCACACTACACACATATCAAATTAAAGAGTATAAAATTCCTTATATTTTCAGGTTTTTATTTTTATTAAAGTTTTAATATTTTTGCATACAAGAGTTCTAAACTACTTTTTCGTTTTGAATAATTTACGAACCCCCTGGTTCATCATATCTGCATGTTACTTGCATGAAAAATAGCCTTTAAGAATGTGCTTTGACTTAAAAAAAATCATAGTTTAAACACCATTTGTTTTTTTTAAATTAATTTTTTACAGTTTCCAACAGTTCGCCGATTCCCTATATTTTAGCGCTTTTCACCCCCTAAACATCGTTTGGGATCCCATGTTGTATGGTGATTCTTGATGCCTACTATCATCCCTCTCAATTTGTCGGGATCCCATGTTGTATGGTGATTCTTGATGCCTACTATCATCCCTCTCAATTTGTCGGGATCCCATGTTGTATGGTGATTCTTGATGCCTACTATCATCTCTCTCAATTTGTCTGTCAAATTCGGCAACACCCTGTATATATAGGGAGAGTGTGAACTAATGGTAGGGAATGAAAAATATGCGGCCAAAATCAATATTTTAACAGCCTTCAATACTCTGAAGAAACAAACTGGTGGTCTAAGGATAATATAAATTCTTTATAATTTTTTCGATAAGAAATTATGTGAATATTGAAGCTCAGCTCACTTAAATAGATTCCTCTTTGATCACTTCCTTTGTCGGCCGGTCAGCTTCGTTTAAAAAGGAATGTCAAATAAAATGAATTTTACAAATAGCAATATTCATTGTTCTCTGCATGCAATAACTAATAATATTTGATCTCGCCTTATAATTTTTTAAAAAATTGAGTGACAGCTCAGAAAATTGTCTAGGCCCTTTATTTTCGAAAAATAACGTCTAACATAAGAAAATGAATATAAAATAAAACAGATGTGTTTCTGTTATTATACTTATAAGCGGAACCGAAATCTACATACAATAAAAAAAGAAAGTAAGGAAGTAAGTAAACAAAAGTAAGAGAAAGCACCCTCTTAGATGGAATTGATATTTTTATAATATTTCGAATTCGCGATATTTTTATAATATTTCGAATTAAATCTTCTTTTAAAAACATTCGGTGTTTAGGAATTTTCAAATATATTTCAATAAAAATACAAATTGTATTGGTTTAACTGATTCCGACCATCGCATTCCGTAATATTCATTCCATTATTCATAAATTGTAGTTAATTAAAACTTATTTTGGGGCTCTAAACAATTTATTTTATAGGAATACCAAGTTATAATAAATAGCATTTTTGTCCCTTTAAAGTGCAGTTTCAGAGAAGTAGCGAATAGTGTTATTTGACTTCATTGAAAAGCAAAATATTTTAAAGAAAGTCATCACATGATAGTTGGGTTGCCGAATGATATGGATGGGAGCCATCCATTCAATCCATGTCAATCATATTGGGCCACTCTTAAACACCGAATCTCTATATTTGAATTAAAATTACTATTTAAGCAAGAAAATTTCATTTCTTTTCAGAAATGTACCGTATAGCATAGTGCAAAAAGAAATAAAGGCACTTGATAAGCAGAACAAAAATGATATTGTTAACTTTTGACATCTGCCAATATAATGTAAAATTTCAGTAGCAATCAAATGCATATTACCTATGGGTCCCTATTGGTAATTTCTTTCTTTTTTTATGACACTTTCAGTTCTTTTAGTATTGAAGGATAACAGGTCAGTACCATTCTTTCAACTTCAAATGATACACATTCACACAAAGTGTGAAAAGCCAATTCATAAGACTTTCTCCCCAGAGGATTTGGACAAATGAAGTTCGACGTGAAGCATGCAATGAATAAAATTTACCTGGTCTGATGTTCTCCCAGTAGATGGTGAGGTAGTCGTCTCTATCCGATCTGTTCTGCTCATGGTAAAATCCTAAAGCATGGGCCAACTCGTGGACGATGGTTCCTTTGAAGATGCAGCCAGGTCCCAAGGAAACGAGCTGCTGACCACCCACCATGCCAACGTGAGAGTAACACCTTATCCAAAATATTAATCGAATCAATAATGGTTATATATTTCACAATAAATACATCTAATATATAAAATTCTCGTGTCACAGTTTTCGTTGCCATACTCCTCCGAAACGGCTTGATCGATTTTGATGAAATTTTTTGTGCATATCCGGTATCTATGAGAATCGGCCAACATCTATTTTTCATCCCCCTAAATGTTAGGGGTAGTCAATTATTAATTAAAAACTAACTTTCCCGCCAAAAAAATCTTCCATTTTTCCCAACGCCAACTTTTCCGCCAAAAAAATCTTCCATTTTCCCCATCGCCAAATAAGTAAGGCATCAGTTGTTTTTTTCTCCCAACAGTAATTAGGCTAGGGTTAACATTTTTCGACGGATTATTTCAAACGATTCTGTTTATTTTCTTAATGTTTTATGCATTTAAAATTAAACATTGTTAATTAATCCATGTTTCACATTCATTCTGAAGTACTTTTGAATTAAAATAACACAGAATAAAGGAAATTAAAAATGTCTAATCTGCATAGCGTTACCCCAACTGGCGTAGAAAAATTTACGCATTTGCGTTGACGTAACTGGCGAAAAAAATCCACGCATGCGCATTGTTCTGATTGTTGGCATGACAACCAACGGACGATTTAAATTATTTTTAGGTTAGTTGCATGCTTTTGTAAGTAAAATGTATTTATGTTAGTTATATATTTTTTGTATATGCTTATAGTTTTAAGTACATCGTTTTTTAAGTAGATTTTTTTAAACCTGTTTTCGACCGATTATTTTAAACGATTCATTTTATTTTCTTAGTGTTTGATGCATTTAAAATTAAACATTGTTAATGAATCGATCTGTTCATGATGAATCTGAGAAATTTTTGTTGACAAATTCTTGAGATATTACATAAATTAAGAAAGATATTCTTTAGTGACCATAAAGTTTAAACGCTCAGTGACTCTATTATCAGTAATCATATTATTAAAAAAAATGCTTTGTTTCAGTAAAAAATATTATATTAATTGCAGATTAATCATTTACACTGTAATTTAAAGCATAATTTCTACGAAGGGTAACAGAAAATTAGAGAGATATATATCACGCTATAACTGAAGGCCTTTATAATATTATGAGTGAATTATATGACTATCAAAATTTGAAGTTTTAAAATATTTTGCTGAAGAATCTATTAAAGTTGGAATTGCGTAAAATGTTTAATGGTACGACCGGAGTTTTATCCCCTGCTTGGCGAAATTTTTAAAAATCGCAAACAACGGCCTTGCGAAATGTTCAAAAGCAAAGAAGCAGATGTTCAATTATAGTGCATAATAAAGATTGCCAGCTTTGGTGCGTTATCGCAACTTGGCGAAGAAGGGGGTTAAACTCCGGTTAAACCTATTTAATTATTAAAATTTAAACGAACATTAAGATTGGCGAACCGGCTGGTCGCCAAAGGCGGCTAGTAATATATAAAATTATACGTATTTTCTTAAATTATCATACACTTTTTTTGGTTAGAGAAATAAGATTTAGAATTTTATTGCCTAAATTACTTCATCTTTTACCGAACCAACTCTCCATGACCTGGTGAAAGAGTCTAAACATTGTGTTGGGAGAATCATTAGTTCGACACTACCAAAAATCACGAGAGCATATGTCACCAGGCTCATAAAGACTTGCCGCTGTAAGATAAAAGTATTGATGTTTGTGCAGCATCTGATTAGGGATTTGGCAGACTTCGTGCATTTTCGAAACGGGGAAGTATTCTGATAAATTAATCTAATTTTTTTAAATTTTTTTTTCTTAAATCTTTAAAAGTACATGTTGATAATAATGGCTTCATCACACTGTTTGATGTGGCGATGAAGTGATCAGGTCTCGGAGCCTCATGGTTCTCGGTTCGAAACCAGATTTCACTTACGATCTGCTAAGATTCGTGCTATCTTAGTGCAGGGCATGTCTAATGTCGTGGGTCAATTGGCAAAATGAGCGAGTCAGGGGCTCGTCCAAAGTAGCCTTAGCATTGTTTCCAAATGAGGCCATAATTAAAAAAAAAATCTAAAGCTGTTTTATATGAGAAGAGAGTAAACAAAAATTAAAATAAAATTTTCATTGCAAATAATTTTTGTGCATAATACTAAAATAATTGTAACTAGAATTTTTTAAAACTAATCTGGTAAGAATCTAATAAGTGTTTGAAATTTAAAGAGCATCAGCAGAAAAGGATATCAATCATTATAATGAAATAACATCTGTTTTCATTCAAATTTGAAGAAAAAAATGGATGATTAGAATTAAGGAACGAAATTTATAAACTATAGTCAAATTCTAATAAATGAAAACTTGGTGAACTTTCTATTAATAATCATTGTCGGCTACTTTGATAGAAGTTACACTTTTTTTTTATTTTGCAAGAATTATAAAACAATTTAAAGTTAGAAGCTTCGAAAAGAATATATCACCCTTGTCCAGAAAACAATCGAATGTAATCTCTCTCGTAGGTTCTTTTTTTAAAAGTGACGCATGTCTTCTCTGCATAATGTTGCATGGCTTCCAAGATTTTCGCTTCATGCTTTTCTGAAAAAAATGAGAAAGATGAAAGGGCAGAAATACAACTATCCGATTGTTTATGCGGAATAAAATCAATTGTTTAGTTATCAATACAAGCAAATGCCTTTTTTAATATATATATATATATATATATATATATATATATATATATATATATATATATATATACATAATCTTTGATTTGTTTCGTACCTGCATCAAGAATTTTTCGTTGAATAATAAAATGCATTTTGGACCAGACATTTTTTATAGTTTTAAATTGAGTTGTTTAAAGAAAAAAATGAAGTCAAAATGGAAATCAAAAATTTGCTTCAGAAACGCCACATATTGAGAATATTTGTTTTTTCTTTATGGCCTCCACTGATCATCAGATTCTAACCACCGCAATTATTTATTAAGTGCCAAGTTTGTTTCAACGTCCTTTTCGTCTAGCTAGGACGTTGTGGATCGCAGTAAGATTGCATGCACGAAGGTGCATTATTTTGTGACCTTCATATTAAAATGTGTATGCTCACGTCATTCATACGGCAAGGCGGTGCGACGAAACCGGGATTTACCCTTAAAAAACCAAATGGAAGGACATACGCCCTCAACAGACCAAACTTAACTATTCATTATATCTGCGTTAATGAAACTCTAATACGTTTTCTTGTTTTATTCGAGCTATTCTAAACTTGAAAACATGTCGCAGTCGACAATTTACTTATTTCTTATTTTGTATCAACTGCTAACTATAACTGTCGCAATCGCAAAAACTTCAGCAACATTTATCATTTTAAATTGAATATAGAAACATTTGTCAGTTATGAGATGCGAAGTATCCTCACAAATTGAAATCAAGAGAGGGTTTTGAAGCAATTTCTGAAATAACAGAAAAAAAAATGTATTACACCGCAGAAACTGAGGCTACATTTTTAGTAAAAGAAAAATTCCGAAATTTGATTCTGTGTGCACCCGTATTTCATGAAAAAAAAGAGATTAGCATAGTTCCTCCAATGTCTGCACTGTTTTTAATTGCGTTCTCTCTATTTAAACGTAACCATGCTGTGATGAAGAATAAAAACAACATTCTCTTACCTAAGGAAGCGTCGATGTCGTATGGCACGACCGCTCCCGGCCATCGAAGCTGGTGCCCCGGAATGGCGTTTTTGTCCTGTGAATAAAGAGACAACAGTTCATGAATCTTTCTTTCGATGGAAAATGCGCCTTCCGAGCAGACGCCTTTTTATTCACGATCCATAAGATAAACTCTGTGAAGCATAGCCACAGATACTGATGTGCATTCGGTCCCAAGATGTATATAACTATTACTTTTTGCCCTCATTTTATTATGTTTCAGCAGTGGGAAGTTTATGTTTCGCATATTGTGCTTCAGCTAGTGGCAAAATTTCATTTAGGTAGACGAGGCAACTGCCTAGAAGCTGAGATAGATTAAGAAAATGCTGTTAAACTAGTTAGCAAATAAATTAATCTGTAAAAAATGCTAATTCTCTAATTTGCTGCTCAAATTTGATAGAAATCTGCAAATTAGGTACAAAAATCATATTGCCGCATTGAAGACAGGCAGTCGACTCTCCATGGTCGAATGGTCATAGCACTGATCTCATAATCAAGAAATCGTAAGTTCGAATCCCGCTAGAGATTTTGTGATTCACAGTTTGTGTAAATATTGAATTCCGTGATTTTATGTTTTCCTTTATTTCATGTTCCAGAAGATTTTGGACCTTTCTTTAGTTTACCATATAAGTGTTCTGGAACTTTCCTTGCAGAAGACCTGTCAGTCGCTGTGTTCTGAGTTGAGTTAATAATGGTTTAGCTCTACTTCTTGTGTGTGTGTGTGTGTGTGTGTGTGTGTGTGTGTGTGTGTGTGTGTGTGTGTCATTGAGTTCCACACTAGAGTACCTACATGACATTCTTTGGTGGAGGCAACGGGTACGATTCCAGTCAGCGTGGAAACGGATTTACGAAGAAGCCATCGCCTTAAAGGCTTTGACCCAGAATTTGGACTTTATAATCCACCACCAGAGAGATAAGAAAAATGGCTGTAGAACCAGAAACTACACCGCTCATCCTGACTCTGTAACATCCACAATACGGGAATCTATCTGTATTTAAAGGAGACTTGGGATAAGACCAAAGCAAATGACTGAAGGAATATGACAGAGTATCAAAATTCAACAGATGGGATGACATGACTTGTCTCGCAAATGCGTTCTTCTTCCTGGACGGTACAAAGCAATGGTTCGAAAATAATGAAGATAAATTGACTTTCTGGGATGTTTTTAAATCAAAGTTAAAAGTGGCATTTGGGGAAACACAGCACAATGTAAAGAAGGCAGAAGATGAGCTAAAGTATAGAGCTAAAAAATGTGGCGAAAGCACGCAGTCATACATCCAAAGCGTGTTGGGATTATGTCATCAAGTCAAACCCGATATGTCAGAAGAAGAGAAAGTGTCTCATTTGATGAAAGGAGTAAAGGAAAGATGTTTACCAGGCACTACTGACAAAAGAAATAACCACTACAGAAGACTTCATTAAATGGTGTAGAAAAATCGAAGTGATGCAGAAAAAGAGGATACTGGGTAGGAAATTTGAAAGGCTCCCATGTGTCATACCAATGGCTGCAATTGACCAACAACTGGATCTGGTATCACTAGTACATCAAATAGTGCATGAAGAGGTCCAGCGCCTCATATTTCCGGTAGTCGATCCCGAGTTCCAAGACCAAGGCATTGAAGCCATTGTTCGAGAGGAAGTGGAAAATGCTTTGGCTCCTTTGTGGACAACACCAGAGTGGACAAAGGTCAAACAAGACGCCAACCTTCCTATGACGCCGTTACTAGACGACTTACGTTCGTAGCATAACAACCACAGAGGAAGACAGATGTCTGGCACACCCCTGATAGAAGACCCGCCTCTTTCCATTGTGGCCGCCCTGGCCATGTAGTTCGATGCTGCCGAGATCGCAAAGCTATTTTTGAGGCATAGCGGGCTAATAGGAGAGATTCCAGCCATCCGCCGTCGAATGAGGGACGCTATGCCGACGAATGCAGCCGAACAGCAGCCTGAAGTTAGTCGCCCAGCCCATCACGAGGACGATCGCCGACACGCCGCTTTAGATCTCCGTCGCCATATAGGAGATCCTATCAATCTCCTAGCCGAAGAAATGAGGAAAACTAGGTGGTGCGACCTTTATTGGGGGTGAGGCCGCTAGTGACAAAAATCCTCCGATTGCCGCAAAGATGTCCAGAAACAACATTGAAGTAATCGTCGACAATGAGCCATTACCTGCCTTTGTGGACCCTGGAGCCTCATTTTCTGTTATCTCGGAGCTTTTAAAAGTCGCCGATGGAAATTACGTGAGACCAGTGGGAAAATATACGCTTCGTCTCGAAATTAATGGCCGACCTCAAGCTTTTGAATTTATTTTTTTGCGGCAATGCAGTCACGATATCATCCTTGGTTGAGACTTTTTGGACGTTTCTCAAGCTGTTATAGATTGTGGCCGTTTGGAGCTCTTGTTTCAAGACATCACTCGAGAATCCCAAACTCCAGACTCCAGCCGTTTATTCACGTTGGAAGACTATACAGTACCTGCTTGTTCTATAAGAAAGATTACTGTCTTAGGCCGTAAGAACCATCGAAATATCGACATAATAGTAGAGGGAAATAGGATGCTCCTTATAAACAAGAACGTTGCCATTCCGTCTACTATAGTTACGCTCCTTAATGATGAAGCCGAACTATGGGCTGCCAACGGACAAGGAGAACCTCAGATCATCCCTAAAGGCATGTGCATCGGGTATGCCGAACTCTTACGCGAAGAATGCGTAAATACCATAGACGAAGGATCGCTTTATTCCACGACCACTTGAAAGGCAAAGTTGGGTGTCATCGACTATACCACGATTATAGCTCTGGATCTGAGGATCGACGAAAAAGAAAGAATGTTCCATCTATTTCAGAAGTTTTCAGAAATTTTCGATCAAGAAAGGGTGTATCAAGAAAGGAAGTCTACTTAATGTTAAACACCGAATAAATACAGACGACCACTTACCTAACAGTCAGAGAGCTTACAGAGTGTCTCCATCTGAACGCCGCATTATCAGTGAGGAGGTAACCAAAATGTTAGAAAGAGACATCATTCAACCATTAGAAAGTCCATGGTCATCTCCAGTCGTCTTGGTCAGGAAAAAAGATGGAAGCTGGCGTTTTTGCGTTGATTATCGCCGACTCAACAAAATTACCAAAAAAGACTTGCATCTATTGCCGCGTATTTGCGACACCTTGCATTGCCTGAAGGGGGCAAAATATTTTTCGTCTATGGATCTCTACTCTGGTTACTGGCAAATAGAAGTTGATGAAGCCGATCGTGAGAAAACAGCTTTTATAACACCTGAGGGATTATACGAGTTTAAAGTGATGCCATTCGGCTTATGCAACGCTCCTGCAACTTTTGAAAGGATGATGGATAATCTTCTGCGACATTTAAAATGGACAATGTGCCTTTGCTATTTAGATGACATTGTGGTGTTCTCAGAAACATTCGATGAACATCTTCAGAGGTTGAATACCGTCCTTCAGTGTATACAGAACGCAGGCCTTATCCTTAATTCTAAAAAATGTCGCTTTGTAGCACAAGAGATAAAGATCTTGGAACACCTAATATCCAGTGATGGCGTACGACCGGACCCAGAAAAAGTAAAGGCCGTGAGTGACTTTCTCATGCCTAGGAATATCCATGACATAAGAAGCTTTCTGGGACTTTGCTCTTACTATCGCCGATTTATAAAGAACTTTTGCCATAAAGCCGAACCTCTACTGTTGTTTCTGACGGGGGGCACAAACTTCTGTTGGGGACCTGAACAATTGGAAGCTTTTAGTAACTTAAAGAAAGATCTTACCTCCGATCCTGTCTTAGGCCTTTATGACGAAAATGCACCAACGGAACTTCACACTGACGCGAGTGGATACGGAATCGGCGCAGTATTAGTTCAAAATCCAAGATGGGAAGGAAAAAGTAATTGTTTATGTCTCGCGTATTCTGACGAAGGCTGAGAGAAACTATTCCAGAACTGAAAGAGAATGCCTTGCGGCCATATGGGCTATAACTAAGTTTCGGCCATTTCTCTTTTGAAAGACTTTCAAGATCGTCACTGACCATCATTCCCTGTGTTGGCTGACAGGACTGAAGGATCCCTCTGGAAGACTCGCTAGATGGGCGCTGCGACTCCAAGAATGCGACGTATCAGTGGTGTACAAAAGTGGAAGAAAACACATAGATGGTGATAGTCTATCCGGAAACCCATTAAAAGTCAATGCTTCATGGTCTGGGCCTCCATAGGTGCCACTTTATTCACTAATCTCTCAGAAGAACAGATGAAAGATCCGGAATTGGCAAAAATAATAAGAGACCAACAAAGTACCGAATCAAGCAGGCTGGGAAACTTTGAAATAGCCGAAGGAGTCCTCTACAAGAAGAATTTTGATCCGTCCGGAACGAAATTTCTATCAGTGTTCCCGAAGCATTTACGGCTCAGTATTCTAGAATCTATCTATGAGACCCTACATCCGAACATCTAGAATTACCAAGACGTATGATAGAATAAGAAAGCGATTTCAGAAATGTCCGAAGATATGTGATGCACTGCCGAGAATGTCAAAGGAAAAAATCTATTCCTCAGAAGCCACCAGGTCACCTCGTGCCTGTTCCACCAGCTGCCGCTTCTTTCCATCATATCTGAATCGACCTGCTAGGACGATTTGCAAAATCTGACGACGGCAACAAATGGATTGTAGAATGCACCGATTATTTGACGCGGTACGTTGTCACCAGAGCTTTGCCGACGGCGGAAGCTACACAAATCGCCAAATTCCTACTAGAGTACATAATCCTGAAGCAGAGCTCCACGAGTTATCATTACAGACCGTGGGCAAGTTTTCCAGTCCAAGCTGGTGTCCGATATTAATCGACTGTGCAATATCACGCATCGAATGACAACAGCCTATCATCCGCAAACAAATGGCCTTACAGAACGATTCAACAAAACGTTAGCAGATATGCTTTCTATGTATGTTCATGTCAAACAGAAGAACTGGGACCATATACTGCCGTTTGTCACATTCGTCTACAACACTGCCAAGCACAACACGACAGGTTTTACGCCCTTCTACCAACTGCAGGGGCGAGAGGCTGAAACACCGTTGAATACGATGTTTCCTTTCTGCCCCCAACGAGTTCAGCTAAGAAGACGATTACGTTAGTCACATGATCAATAAGGGGCAATTAGCTCGTGCAAGAACTCTTGAGGCTCAGCAGAAAGATCTCCGGCGTTATGACTCCAAACATCGGATTGTGGCATACGAACTAGGGGATTTGGTGTGAATTTTTATTCTAGTTCGTAAAATAGGGCTTTCCGAGAAGCTCCTGAAGAGGTACTTTGGCCCTTATCAAGTTTTGAGGCGGTTGTCCGACGTCAGCTATGAAGTAGCCGATTTTATCCTAGTTCTAGAAGGCGGAAACCGAAGGAAGTTGTCCACATCTTACGCATGAAGCCATACCATGACCCAGAAGAACAAGACGGCCAACATTCTTATGAAAGTATGGAGGTTCCGGAAAGAGACATTTCACAAGAGACTACTCCCCGTGAAGACGCGATGACTTATACTGGCCCTGTGACTCGATCAAGAACTAGAGACACAAAATTAAATGTCATAACAGCGAGACGCTGTTCTTCTAAGAAGGGAGCAATGCCGCATTGAAAAAGTGCAGACGACTCTCCATGACCGAATGGTCATAGCACTGATCTCGTAATCAAGAGATCGTAACTTCGAATCCCGATAGAGACAATGCGATTCACAGTTTGTGTAAATATTTAATTCATTGATTTTATGTTTTCCTTTATTTCATGTTCCAGAAGATTTTGGACCTTTCTTTAGTTTACCAGATAAGTGTTCTGGAACTTTCCCTGCTAGTATAAAAGCAGAAGATCTGTCAGTCACTGTGTTCTGAGTTCAGAGTTGAGTTAAATTGGTGTAGCTCTACTTCTTGTGTGTGTCATTGAGTTCCCCACTGGAGTACATACGTGACAATATGCCAAATTTCATCCGTCTAGCTCAAAGCGTTTCTGAGTTATCTTTGTCACAGACAAACAAGCAAACATTTTCCAAAAATGTGTTTTTCGACGCTTCTAAGACGTGGAGATGCGTTAAAACCTCGAGTTTGAATTTTTTGAAGATCTCTATACTTTGAATATGAGAAAAAAAAACTGTGTTGAAAATATAAAGTTGAATTAATTAACTTATTTAAACAAGAGTATCATAATCTATACTTTTAGGGCCGCAAAATGTCCTCTTCTGTTTATAGTTTCCTATAGGTGCAACGGCGAAGAACGGGAGGTATATGTATGGAAATTGTTTCTCATAGAAACGAAATGTGCTACAGGATGGATGTTGCTCCGTTGGAGAAAAGAAGTCTATACATATGAAACTTATTCATATCATTGTGTTTTATGAAATCAATGCAGCTATTTCTAATAATCTTATAAATTTTTTAAAATTAAAATTACTCTTATATTGCCGGCTGAATCACAACTCACGGGCAGGATGATAGAGTATGCACTATTTTTTTTGTGTGAAACAAACTTCATGCAACAAAACAGTTTGCCGTATTTTATTGTTTGTAACATTGCACAAATCGGTGTGATAAAAACTTAAAGAATACATGAAACTGATAATTAATTAAATTATTTTTATCAGTCTCGCAAATAAGCGTTAATGAATAGAATAAAAAGTAATCGCTTCGCAAACTTGTTAAATGCATTTAGGCATGCGAATTACAAAAATAAGGTTACAATATGTGATATTTGTTTTATTTATTTGCATGTAAATATACTAGCCGCCTTTGGTTCACCAATCTTAATGCTCGTTAAAATTTCAATTAAATATTTTATATAACTTGTTTTTTAATAATTTCTTAATCAAAAAAATTTTTAGCTTTAAATTTTGATAGTCATATAATTCTCGCATAATATTATAAAGGCTTAATCTATAACGTATTTCTCTAATTTTTTGTCAGGTCCTCAGAAAATTTCAGCTTTAAATTAAAGTAGAAATGATTAAACTGCAATTAATATAATATTTTTTACTGAAACCGAGTTTTTTTAATTTTTTATTATGAGTATCGAAAACAGAGTCGTTCAGCATTTTAATATTATGTGCACTACAGAATAATTTTCATAAATTCTGTAATATCTCTAGAATTATTCAACAAAAATTTCTCAGATTTATCATAAAATTCAATTTTTAGTTTTACTTTCAAAAGGATATAACAATATTATATTTTGTTTTGGTTTACAAATATACTTCAAAAATTATAAAGTCTAAATTTCATATAGTCCTTTGGTCCCAAGGAATCATATTCCGCGAAGTATTCTTCACTTCCTCTTTTAAATAAGGAAATGAACGTTTCTATCTTCTACTATCAAATCTGTTCGATTTATGAAGTTTTGAATACAATAGTTTAAAACAATCAACATTTCCATCATTTTAGGCCAATCAGTCAAAAATCACCCGTTTTTATTGCATAGTAATATATAATCACAAATCGGTCCGTTTTTATTCTGCCAAATATGATCCACAGCGCCAAGGTTTTAGATAAAAGCTAAACATTCGTAATTTATTAGAGTATTTATTTACACAGGCTACATAAAATATAATTATTTACTTCATTGAGACCATTTTAATGCATATATTTCTATCATTAAAGATTTACAAATGTTTGCCTTAAATAAAGTTCATTTATTGACACGTGCTGAAGATTACACTTTGAAGTAATATTTAACTTATTTTTTACTTTCAGCTTTTGTCGATGGAATGACATCTTGTTGATAAAAGCTAATTTTCCCCCTGCACGCGTAATGTGCTCGTGCAGGTTAAATTTGATCTGGGGGCACGGCAGTGCCCCCGCCAAGTCGAGCAAAAACAAGCGGCACGGCCGTACCATCCTTTTCTCGAAGCAGTTCAGGCCATTTTCGACCCCCTATAACTTTGTTATGGATAAAACTAGAACTCTTAATTTTCAGTAACAGAGCAGGTATTATATAAATACGGTATATTTCAAATTTCATTAAATTTGAACCAGTAGTTTAAGAATTATAACTAGTCAAAGTTTGTGAATTTTGTCACTGACTGACTGATTGACTGACTGACTGACTGACCGATCATCAAAATTCTAAGGCACTTCTAGCAGACATAGAAGCTTCAAATTTAGAATACAATTAGAGTTTAGTGTATAAATCAAGGAAAAACTAAAATATCCGTGTAATAATGGACGGATCGATAAATTTTTCGAAGTTTCGAGCATTATCCATTTTGTCGGCATATTCGTCGCCAAATGGTCGCCAAGTTTGTCACCAAGCTCTGGGATCACTGGCTGCGCATCCGACAGCATCCAATACAGATTATTGTAAAACGGTCTTTCTTATGATGACACTATTTGCTCTGGGAAGCAAAATTACAGGTTTGTAACAATATCTAATTTGAAATAGTTCAATTTGAAGCTGTGGAAGCTGCAAACGCAATGGGTGACTTTCAGAGAATCAATCTGGAAGAAGAAGAGCAAACTGATCTTCAAAGTATGATCGTAAAACTTAATGCCGATCAAAAAAGAGTCTTCAATATGACCACAAATAAAATGGACACTACTGATAATAACGCTGACGTTTTACGCTGTTTTGTGAGTGGAACTGGTGGCACTGGAACGAGCTTTTTAATAAAAACTCTGAAAGTTTGTGTTATTAAGACGTATTTAAACAAAAAAGTGGCAGTTAGTGCTCCAACAGGAATAGCTGCATTCAATGTGAATGGATTGACTATACATAGACTATTGCAGCTGCCTGTAGAACACAAGCAAACACCGAAGTGCAAGCCACTTTCTGATGAAGTACTCCCAGTTCTGAGATCAGATTTGAAAGAAGTAGTGTTGTTTATCATAGACAAAGTGTCGATGATATCAATGTTACTTTAACATATATTCATTTATGCTTACCTGAAAGATTCGACACAAGCGATGATCAGAATGGGTGATTTGGAAAAAAATATCTTGTAGTTTTCGGAGATCTCTTACAGCTTCCACCGGTAAGAGAAAAGTCACCTTTTGAAAACTACCAACTGCTGAAACTAATAAGTTGTTAGGTTACCGAATCTGTGGATCTCAGGATACCGGATCTGTGGATTGAACTGTTCATATACGATGAACTTACAATTAACATGCGACAGCTCAATGATTCTGACTTTGTTGAAATGCTAAATAGAATAAGATTAGATGTGAATACACAAAAGGACAGCGACTTACTCTCTACTAGATTAATAACTCTAAAATCCAATTCAAATGAAAAAAGATTAATTGAAAGAATTAAACACCTCTCGAAACTTCCTGATGATACCGTTTGCTTATTACCTACAAAAAACATGTGTCAACAATTAAATACTGCAATGCTTAAATCTCTTCCACATCCCGAAATAAAACTTACAGCTGTAGATAGCATAGATTGCCCCAGATACCACACAAAAAGAGCTTGTGAATGCATAAAAAAATATGAAGACGATGCTTCTACGACTGTAGGCCTGGAAGAGAACATAATTATAAAAATAGGAGCAAAAGTCATGTTAAGGCGAAATATTGACGTGAGTCTTGGTTTAGTTCAGGGTTCTATCGGTATAGTGCAAAGAGTAAATGTTGATTCGGAAAATACAAAAATAATTAAGAAAATATACGTTACATTTAATAAAGAACATGTTTACGAGCTTAGTCCGGTCAAAATTAAATTTGAAATTATTAATAGAACTTATGTTCATCGCGAACAGTTTCCCATATGTATAGCCTATGCTATAATTATACACAAAAGTCAGAGCCTAAATCTAAATAATGCACTGATGAATATCGGTCCTGTAGTATTCACATCCGGTCAAGCTTACGTTGCAATTTCGAGAGTTATAAGTCTGGACGGCTTACATATAATAAATGTCGACTTTGGAAGTATTAAATCGCAGGAATCCCCAATTTGTGAATACAACAGACTAAGAAGCATTTACCATTTAGAATTGTTAAAAATTGTAACATCAAAGCTTACGAGAAAAACTCATAGAGACAGGGAGTGGGCTATGAGAAAAACTGTAGCTGAAGCTCAAGAAGTAGCACCGGAAAAGAAAGTGGAAAAGTACATACAAAAATAAGAAAAGGACTATCTACAAAAAGAAATGAGATGCCATCAAAAACATAACTTGTAAAAAACAACCAAGTATCGCAACTCAGTTCTTCTATGGTAAAATTTGTGAGATCCATGTAATACCAAGTTGGTCAATTTATTCAGTCCCTACTTAAGGGTCCTTCTGTCTTAAGTCATTACGTAATTAGCTAACCTAACAACATCTTATAGTGACCATATCAATATTAAAAATCTTTTATGGTTTAAATAAATAGATTGACTTAGCAATGGCACTAAACAATCTAATTTAATATAATATGTTAATGTAATCTAATTTAATGTAAAGATGCATTGTGTTTTCATGCGATGGCCAAGTCAATCTATTTATTTAAACCATAAAAGATTTTTAATATTGATATGGTCACTATAAGATGTTGTTAGGTTAGCTAATTACATAATGACTTAAGACAGAAGGACCCTTAAGTAGAGACTGAATAAATTGACCGACTTGGTATTACATGGATTTCAGAACTTTTTACGATAGAAGAACTGAGTTGCGAGACTTGGTTTTTTTACACGTTATGTTTTTGATGGCATTTTTATTTTGTGTGAAATAAATTGTTGAAAAATATGGTTAAAATATTTTTTTTAAAATCTTTGAAAATAGAGGCTTGATTTATAAGTTAAGGTATCATTAAATAGCTAATTATTTGACCTCCATATGATGTAAAAATCAGTTTTGTGCTGTAATATTTTGAAAAGTTGTAGAGGAAAAACGTCAAAATTTCGCTTAATTTTAAAATTCTAATTAAAAAAATGCTCAGAGGTGCACATTCTCGGCCTGCATGTGTCAAATCTAGTGGCTGTACAGCTGTAGAACGCCAACATACACAAATATACATGTTCAGCTTTATTATATAGAAGATATAGATAAAAATTAAATTTATGTGCATTTATTAAACAAGAGTTACAGTATCGAGGGTGTGTAATAAATTTAATACTTTATAATTTATCAGAACATTTTATGATACATATATAATTATTTATTTCAGTTAGAGCATTTTTTTACTAGATATATATGTCTATTACTAATGATTTAGGAAGGAATCTGTTGGGCCATGATGAGAGCGAATGTCCTATGTATAAAGAATGTTTGCCTTCAATACAGCAGATTTATCGAATTAATAAAATAGATATTTTAGAAAGTCAAAGAAAACTTTTCTCACATTTAGTTTTCTAGAAAATATCACATTGCTTTTCTTTTATTTCATATAAACATACGCTAAAAATGAAACTTTTCGGTTTGCAGTGAGAGTCCAAACGGGTGGCAACACGTTGATGATAACTCATTTCGTTCATCCACGTGTGCAAGTTCAATTTTAGTTTTATTTTGTACGAAATAAAATGTTATAAAATGTGTTTAGATTTTTAAAAAATGCATTAAAATTAGAAAAATACGTATTTCAACAAATTGGTATAATTGAAAGGATAATATTTTGAACTTCAAGATGTAAAAATAATAATTTTTGTGCTGTCATATTTTTGAAAACTCCAAATTTTAAAAAATTTCTAATTAAGGAAAATTTAAACGAAAAAAAAAAATATCTCCGAAATGCGCATTCTCAACCTTTGCAGGATATATGTGCCAAGTTTTGTGGCTCCGGGACGGACGGTCTGACCTTCAAAGCGCCGACACACTCTTCTTTATTATGACCAGAGATGTGCGCTAATGATTTAAGACTGCAAACACTAAGAACAAGTTATATAGATTGTTTTTTTAGTTTCACATCGACGGGTCTTTTTCATAGTTTAATATTTTTTTTTATTCAAGCTTTTATTTTCAAAGAAAGAATGTTTTGAAAATATATAAGAGAATACAGGTATTTTTAGGAATTTATTCGTTTCCTTCATTTTAGGAATTCGTTTGTTTTAACTGATTGACGTAGAGGCTCAGTAATGTTCCTTAAAGTGCAATCATTTGGAAATAACTTGTGAGTTGCTTTTCACTGACAACATTTTCCCCAAAACCAATACATTTCTAAAATTACTTATATTCATTAAAACACAACTTTAGAATATATTTTTTTGATTATGATATAACTCCTTTTTTGTCAATTCTATTTCACGTTAAATATGACACTCTAATTAAAGGATCCACAGATGAAGGGCAACGTACCCGAACATCGAAAATTCCTCACCGGTTCAATTTTAAAATTCGCATTCAGAGAGGACAATGTGACATCAGCAGTGAATGCTGATCAGCATTAAATGTCTGCCTTGCTTTACTTCTCGCTATCGGGTGTGTGAAGGGCTGGACTGACAGTGCCTGGAACATTTGTTCAGTTCATTTACATAAAATAGAAAGGAATATTTTTCAGCAATGTAGTCATGTGATGGCTTTTTAATAACATTTCCGTTATGATGCGGTTCCGAAACAGCTTGTTAAAGAAATTATTTTGGAGAAGATCAAATAAGATTTTTTTGAGTTGACTGTGGAATGAAGATTTCGCTTCTCGTTGATTTTGAATGCACAAGACGAAACAGTTCCCCGACAACAGATTTTCAATCAGAGCAAAATTTCTCACGATATTTATTGAGTCTTGTGTAAGAAAAGAAAAGAGGCTTTAAAATGAATCATCTCGTTGACAACAAAATCATCATTGATATAAAATGTTCGTTATGCTGAATACCAATTTGATACATAAACACTGCCGTTTTACGAATAAAATATTCAAAGATGACGGATAAAAGTACTTACATTAGGTTCGACGCCCAGCATATCACCACCAAATAAGTCGGGGTTTTGCATAGGATCTTAAAAAAAGGCAATTCATTTATTTTAAAAGAAATTTTGCATTTTTAAATAGTGCGAAAAATTTTACAGTCAAACATTTTCTATTGTTAATCCGATTCTGTTTTGAGGATGTCAGGTTCTCAGTCTTGTTTCCTGCCTTTGTGTTTGTCATCACCACTCTGGTGTCATATAGAAGATTAGATGTTGCGAAAACGAAATGTGGCCGGATTAAAAAGAGTCCGTTTTGATTAAGGCTTGCAGAAGATTTTGCAATTTATAATGAAAAAGAATGTGTTACTTCTGCATGGACAAAGTGATACATATGTGTGTTAATGATAAAATAATATATTCATTTTTTTTTTAATTCTGGTGAAATTTCGTACATCTGTTTCAATTAGATATTTTTTTCTTTATTTTAACTCTGGCAAAATTTCATACTTCAGTTTCAATGAATCATTTTTCTTGAATTTTAGAATGAAACCGACATTCTGCCATTTCTAAAAACGTTTACTAAATTCTCCTTTCCTGTGAAAATATTCCGAAATCGAAAATTATTGCTCTGTTTTCACACACCGTCTGTTATGTTCTCTCCGATGCATGTGATGAAAGCATTGTTGAATGTTTTTGATTACAGCCGCGTGAAAATTTATGACTTCACCCCTCTGAGAAATTTTCGACTGCTTGTGTAAAGTCAATTTAAATAAAAAAAGAAAGAAAAAACAAGAAGTAAATTTCTTTATATAATTACTTCACCAGCATTGGCAAAGATGCTAAAAATAAAAATTCCAATTTCTGGGTAAAAATTCCAAGTCGTGGGGTGACTAGCAAAAAAAAAAAAAAAAAAAAAAAAAAACTTGCGATGATAAGACGAAAAATCAAGGAACGAACGGAAAAAAGGAGAACTGATCATTCAGAGATGTGCAGAGGAAAGAGATATGCATGTATATATAAAAAAGGCCAACTCTCTCGTCTCGTTGTGAAGGATTGCACATCTCCTGCCACTGTCAGCCTGTGGCGGGGTGATACAGAGAATCCTCATCGGCGATTCGTCTGATGAAAAACGAACTAGTGTGCCGAGTAGGGCGGAACGGTCCTGGATTCAGTCTTTCCCGGTGTGCATTGAATAGGAAGCCGCTCCTCTTTCGGAAGAACCTCTTTGATGAGATTAAGAAAGGCAGTGAGTATTGCTTGCGTTTCTCTAATCAGTGTCTGATCTCTAATCAGTGGGAAGACAGAAAGTGATGACCAGGCTCAGAGGCAAATTTCAAATGGCTTGACCTGAGGTTAAAAAGACGGCGTTTCTCTGAAAACAGCCACCTTGCATAAAGCATAGTACCTTGACACCTACGTTTAAGAAATACCTGTGAATTTGCTAATTTTTGCACCAAGGTTAATTTTTCGGATATTATATAAACAATTAATCAATTATATAATTATCTTTAAAATAAGAAAGAGAGTTTACCTGCACGGATTTCATATTTTTATGTTTGAAAGCAGTAGCTCTTTTTAAATGTGCAATGAATTTACAATTTCTTTTCTTGCATTTACGCAACATTTGAAGAGAAGCGATCGCTTGTTATCATCATAATATTATGATCTGTGGAATCTTTTTAACTTTGTAAAGAATTTCCTAACACCAAGAGATTTTCTAAATTATATGTATAATTGTATTGTATGTCGAGTCTCTCTTTGTCACATTTCCTAAATTATATAAATTAGGAAATATATATATTTTTTATTTCCTAAATTATGTTTCTTTTGGTATTATAATATGACAATCTAATTGTAAGTAAACTTTAGTTTTCTAATCAAATTGTCCAATTGCTCGTTTGCCATTCATTACCCATCCTTACCGATTCTCTCTGGAATATTTCGTTGCTTGTTGCGGACCTGTGCATTGTTAAATGATAAAAGAAATCAGCACTAAATAATTCTGTAAAAACAACTCTATGTTACTTTACTGATTAGGGTGCATTGATTACTTGATTTGTTTAGGATTTTAAGAATGGTTAAATAAATTGATAATCACGTAATTAAATATATTTCTAGTTATTATTAAGTAATGAAATCATCACAATATTTTTTTACTGGAAATAAAAAGAGCAATTTGATTTCACTTTTTTGATTGAATACATTTCATACTCACCAACATATTCACTGAGAGGGATGCCAGCAGCAGCACCTAGAACAAACAGCCACAGGAAAGTCACCTCCATTGTACTGGCGTCAGTAGGAAAGAAACTGATAGAGCTTCTTTACGGAAACGATTAAAATCTGGTGACTGGTGAGAATTTAGCATCTGCTACTGCAGGGTTATAGTTTAGTGCTAACTGTTTCTCTTGTCAGTTGTTTAGCAGAAACCATCTGTTAACTTCCAGAATTCTCGAATCTTCATTCATTAAGTGATGCGTTAGGAGATTTACTCTAATCATCACCAATTTTATTTCATTCGAATAAGCTGGATGAAGCAGTCTCTTCTTTAGTACTCACGCAATGCGGCATTTATCTTCCTGATGGATCGCCCCGTTTCATCTGCATAAATCGCAGTCTAAATTCTATTGATCTCTGAGTTATCGCACCGTCAAACAGACGCTTCACTCTGATAACAGATTTACTCCGCCGGGCATGGATCTACAATACTCAGGTATAGAGTTTGCTCGCGAGTGAAATTAGTTAATTAGTGGACGGATTTGGTAGAAAGATTAATACAGATATAAAATTATAATTATAAATTTGCAAAATTTTGCCCATCCAGCTCTTTTCTGTTTTGCGTTCATTCACGTAAACTACGATAAATAATTAGATTTCCTACTTTCTTTTAAAATTTGATGTCAGGTCAGCATACCGAAATTCATCTTTCTCGTTATGTTTTTGAATTATCCTATTCATAGATCAACAGATAAATAAACATAATTTCTACAGTAAATCTTTTCTTACTTGGAGAGATAAAAAACATGACAATTCATTAAATTTTCGAGATCAAAATTTTTAACTATTGCATTACTTTCTCTAAGTGTAGGGGAAAGATAGAAATGTAGTTAAGGGTCCTTTTAAAACGTGTGCACATCAGTGTATATGAGATAATCTTCATTTCTAGTGCTGCTTCAGAATTTTGTCAGTGAAAGATACACAGGCTATTTGCAATTAACTGAAGTTGATATTACAAAAAAAAAAAAAAAAAATAAAAAAAAATGATAATCTGTGTTGATTTCGCGGAACTTTTTCTGTTGCCCTCAACAACTCTACTCGGTGGCGTTCAGAAAGACAACTCTCAGCTTGAATTTGAATTCATTTCAATTCTGCTGACAAACGCTTGAGAAAAAATGTTCAAAAATAAAATTTTGTGAGTGCTTTATTCATAACCGCGGAAACTAGGAAAAATTGCAACAGAGAGGAATAAATCAAGGAAAAGAAAGCAGATTTTCCAATATTTTAATCTCCTTTCATTAAAAATTAAGATTTTCGCAAATGGATTGCAAGAAATTTTAAATCCATCTTTAATGGAAATCTTTAAAAATTCAAAGTTGTGTTGGAAGGAAATAATAACTGTATTTGCACATAGTTCATTAGGGATAAAAATCTTCGGATAATCATTAGGATAAAAATGCATATCGACTTCTATTTAATTGGACATTTGTAACGGGCATTGCAGGAATAGTGAGCATTTTTAAAATAATCATCCGATATATCAGGGATGGACAAACTTTTCTAGGGTAGGGCTTCTGATTTTTTCAAGCTGTTGAGGTCTACCCAGCGGCTCTACCCAATTTAAAAAAAAAAAGGTCTAAGATATTTATTAAAGCTTAATAATTAATACAGAATATGTATTTATTTACATAACTACAGACATAATAATCATATCAAATGACGCATTTAACATCAAAATGCATTTAAAAAATAAATCATTTTCATATAAATTCTCTTGTTTATAGTTAGCAGATTCTGTGCGCTGTCTAATTACTAATTTTTATTACTAATCTGTGCTAATTACTAACTGCTGATTTTGCATTGAATTCCAAATAGGTCGTCTGTGAGACGGGAACGATGTGTTGTCTTAACTACTTTCATCGTTGGAAATGCAGATTCACACAGGTAGGTAGAGCCAAAGAACGATGTTAAAAGGTATGCGACATTTTTCAACTGGGGAGATATTAGCTTTAAGCTGTTTTTGAAAGTATTAACATATACCATGAATTCTACTATTGTTTGGTTATTTTGCTTGCAGTTGTACAATTCGTCAAGATTCGTTAAGATGTCTTGTTACAATAAACAAGAAAAGCTAAATCAATCTGCCAAACGTCATCACTAAATTCGATGGATTCTAAAAAATCTTGTCCCTGAATCTTTGTAAAAATATACCCCGATTTAACCAACGGCACTATTACCCGTAATCAGATTTGTTCTCTTCCAGATGGGCCCGTCTTCATTCGTTTTCGTTCGTTCTTCTCCTTCCTCGAAATGAGTTCACAATTTTTATGCAGATTCTCATAAATGACTCATATTTAGAATTTTACTGCAAAGAATGAATAATGAAATAATAAGAAAGGAAATGCGGTAAGTTATCGTCTGGTGTACCCATCGCCAAATATCCATTGGCTGTGCTGGTCATTGACGAGGCTCCCTCAGTTGACATCAATACAACTTCAACTTCAACCATCAATCAATACAACAATACCCCCCCCCCCCTCCTCCTCTATATTTTTTTAATGCGCAGTAAACACCTTTAGCTCGTGTATTCTTCTTCTATTGTTAATAATTCTTTTTTAAAACTCATATTCTTAAAATTCATTCTTATAAAAATGCAAAGTTGTGAAATATCAATCTTGTCCGTATATTCGTCAAACTGTAAGGAAAAGCAAATACAGGTAGTAATATCTTCGAACAGTTGATCAGCCAGATAAGAATCCATAATTTCGATACGGCACAATTATACAATTATGTGTGAAAGTTCTAAGTCTTTAATTGCGGAAATAACTTCATTTCCGTTCTTCAATACATCAAATAATGAATCGCTGGCTTCTAGAAATGCCCTTTTTTAAAAAATAATTTTCTATCTGGGAAAGGTATCTTATATTTTGCAAACACACGACTCACATGAAAAGATGCAACTTTGCAGCCTTATTTATAGTATTGGGTTTAATAAAATGATTTGTTGTCCAATTAACTGCGATTTAAATTCTTTTTTGCTTATAGAAAACAGTTCGTAAACAGTTCGTTTTTTAACGGAAAATTTGTATTAGAACTTCTACACATGCTTTTGAAATGCCTTTCAACGTTTCCCTTTTTTGGAAGAGCCACACTTGCATGACACATACACTTTGCATTCACCATTATAAAAAAAAACCGTTCTTACCATTCTGTATTAAAATTGTATGTTTTTCTTTTCTTAGCACTTGTTTTCGATATTGTACTCCCTTTTTTTGAAGTATGACAGATTACGATTTTTACTAAAAAAGCACAAGCAATGCAAAATGATCAAGTTGAATGCTTGAAAAACTATGAGCGATTGCCAGACCGTGGACATATGCAATGCAACGAGTAGCGTACATACGTGGATCGATGAATTTGTAACGATGTATCTACTTAAGCGTCATCGTACGCTTATATTGAAAGCACATGCGTCGTCTATGCATTCATCGAATCATTTGCTTAAGTAAACATGAAGTGGATATTTTATGTTAATTTTTTACCCGTAATAAACTTTTAACTCTTTAAATGAACAAAATGAGATGACACGATGACTTAAGAAAAACAATACAACTCGTTTATTTTTATCAAAACAATAATCTCCGTTGTTGCTGGGCAACCAAAACCAATGTCATGTTGCCATCTTACAAAGATTAAAACGTACAGAAATTAAAAATAAGTTGAAGAGGAAACATAGAGGACACTACACACACCATTTCCAGTGAAAACGATTAGGAGACATAGTCTTTTAAATGGGGTGAAAACGTGACGGTCCTTCCACTGCGTGTGGTATGGTTGTGATTGACCAGCGTAAAACTTTTCTCTCCCGTGGTCCGCACTGGGTGTGCAGATCTGGATAAGTCATGTACCCGTGGGTATCAAGAGGCTGCTCATCACTGTTCTTTTATGGTAAAACATGGTTTCAGTCTATTAATTGAAATTATTTTCACAGTTCCATTAATTTCAATGTTAAAATACTTTGGTGCTCGGTGTTTAACAACATAAGATACAAGATAATCTGGTTGTAAAGATGAAGTTGTCGCGTTATTGTAGACGAAAACATGCGAGCAATTCAAAAGATGTTATGAAACGAATACGGTTGTATTGCCATGGGTAGCCGTTGCAAAATGTTTCAGGCTACGTATAATACTTTGTAGCCTTTGCACGAATTCTGAGTGTGTGATTCTAGGGGTCGTGGTCACGAATTTTCCGGACAAACAGAGGAGACTTCTTTAAAGAAGCTCAGCTGAAGAGTATCTTATATCTTCTTTCAGTGCCGAGTATAATCGAAGAAGAACCAACTCAAATCTACCCAAGATTCGCGTTGTTGTAAATGACATTTCAAGTTTGCTTTTATAATCTTGTGTTGTCGTATCCTGTTCGATTGTGGATGATATGCTGCTGTTCTGGATTTTTGTAAACAGAAGCATTTGCTCAAAGATGAGATATTTTCAAACTGACCTCCTTGGTCGAACGTAATACGCTGTGGTATTCCAAAACTAGAAATCTATACTGAGATCATGCCCATTGCAACTGTTTCAGATGATTGATCCGTCATAGGAAGGGCTTTAACCCATCTTGAAAAATAATCAATCATCGTTCGTGAATATCTATGATATGAAGGCAAGGGTCCAACAATTTCAATGTGAACGTGTTGAAAATGTTCAGGTGGAACCTTGAAATCCGTAAGAGCTGACATTGTATGTCTTTGAACCTTAGATCGTTGGCATTCCATGCATTCCCTACACTATAACTGACAATCTTTTATTGATATTTTGCCATATGAATCTTTTCGGGATTAATTTTCTTGTGCTTCTAATCCCTGTTGGAGATGGGGTATGAATAGAAAAAAATATATGTCGGTGAAAGTTTGAGGGGATGTATGGGCGGTTACTTTTGGTGGAGACATCACAATAAATCTATTGGTCGGTGTCTGGAATGGTGAATCTGAACCATTCTCAGCCTCTGATTGTTTTTTAAAATTGTTAAATCTTCATCATCTTGAAATTCTGCAATACTTGCGTAATCAATTGGAGGCGTGGAGATGGTATTAATTCTGGAAAGAGTATCTGCAACAGCGTTTTCTTCTGTTTTGACGAAGCGAATATTCGTTGAAAATTGAGCAATACAACTCAATTTTCTTGCTTGTCTGGGAGAGGCTTTGTCTAAATTTTGTTGAAAAGCGAAGGTAATAGGTTTGTGGTCCATATAGATGTTGAAAGATATTCCCTCTAATATGTACCTAAAATGCTTTATTGCGGTGTCGATGGACAAGAGCTCTCGGTCTTATGCGCTGTACTTTCTCTGTGTGTCAGTTAAGGCGCGTGAGAAGAAACTTAATGGACGCGTCTCTCCTTGGTCAATTTGATGAATGACGGCCCTATAGCTGCATCTGAAGCATTGCATCTGAAAGATATAGTAGCGTCAATTGAGGGGTGAACCAGCATAGTAGCTTGAGAAAGTGCATTTTCGAAGTTTTTGAATGCATTGCGTGAATATTCGGTCCATGTCAGCAGTATTTTACTATTTTTGCATCTTCCACTGAGTACTGAGGTTAAAGTTGTTGAAGCTTGGCGCACTTTGAGATGAAGCGGTGATAAAAATTAATCATCCCTAAGAAACTACTCAAGCTGGTGGATGATGTGGGTTTGGGTATGTTTTGAATGACATCAACTTTCGCCGAAAGAGGTCTTATACCTCCAGTTGTGATTTCGTACCCTAGATAATTGTTTAGAAGTGCCAAAAATATATTTTGCAACATTCAACCGTAATCGTTTAACCTTTGAAAAACTGTGTATAAATGCTTACGGTAGGACTATTCGTCTGGAGAAGCGATTAGTATGTCATCTAAATAGCATAATGTAAAGTCTTATCCTGATAGTACCGTATTCATGAATCGTTGAAATGTCTGTGCCGCGTCGCGTAAACCAAATGTCATGAATGGGAATTCAAGCAGCCCAAAAGGAGTTATATTAGCCATTTTTGAGATGTCACTTTCGTGCACTGGAATTTGTCAATAGATGAAAAAAAATTTCTTTTCATGTAGCATATAGCCACAGTCGGTCAGGAAAACGGTAGAGGATATCGATCAGGAATGGTGATATTATTAAGTTCCCTGAAATCTCCGAATGATGTCCAATCACCTCATTTCTTTAGGGCGAGATATAGAGGACTGGCCCAACAACTTTTTGAAGATCTGCAAAGACCTTGTTGTAATATAAACTCAAATTCAGCTTTTCCTGCTTTTAACTTTTTCGGCTGAGAGTCTTCTAACCTGGCCGCAACCCGGGCCCTTTAATTTCAATAAAATGGTGAATGTTCTGACTTTTGATTTTATTATTGACGAGTGTTGCCCGCAAAAGAATTAGAAATTGTTTGAGGATTACTTCGTACTAACTATGTAATGCATGAAGCATTGGCAGAACGACACCGTAAGAGAGGTAACCAATAGAGGACAATCAAGTGATGCTAGCAATTCATTTATGATTCTTGCTTTTAACCAAAAGGTGAAAGTGAGATAAAAATTCGATACCTATTATTGATTTATTGACATCAAAAGGCCAATCAAATGTTCTTTTCAGTCCTAAATCCAATTTTAGAAACTTTTGCCCATAAGTCTTAATTTTGGTTGCATTGCAGTGAAGAGTTCCAGCTTCGCGACAGCTCTTTTTTCTTCCGATAATGGTGGAATCACGGAAATTTCGGCTCCAGTATCGATAAAAAATTGGATGGCGCTCTCATTATCACGAATAAAAAGGCAACACATCTCGACCCCTTGGTCCTCTGTCGTCTGCGAGAGTCGGAGAATTAGTTTGAGCGTTGAATGAGGATCGAGTGAACGTTGGTTTTGTTAGGCCAGTTGCAAGGATTATTGCATTTGAAAGCCTTATCGCCAAACTTTGAGTGATAATAACATATACTTTCATTTCCGCTACTATTGCTTTTAATAGAATTACTTCTAGAACAGGATCTGTACTCTTGACGTCTAGAAAAATGTATTTTATTCAGTTCGCTAACTTGTCGGGATAACTCTGAAATCTGCTTTTGTAGTTTAACAAAAACATTGCCGTCTCTAGAGCAAGTTTCAGCAGCTTTCTGATGTTACGTGGATTTTATTTCCCATATTTTATCGGCAATTGTCGCCAATTTGGCTACATCGTCGCCAGTGATGGATAAAATGCTAAAGATTGCCATGAGTAATCTTTGAGAGTTTTAAGAAAAGATTCACCTACCTTATCTGAAGCTAAATTCTTCATTTTACATAACAGCTGTGACGGTTTTTCATCACCTAATTCCACCTCAGTTAATTTACTTTTAACTTCTGGATATTTTGCGTTTTGGTTTCAGCGATGGAAATTAGTCTGCCTTTAACAGCCACGCACCCGTCGTCCATTCGGAGATTGGACAGAATGTCTGACACTTGTGATAATATTTCAGCCTCAATGGAACTCACGACATAATCGTATTTCGTTTGATCCTCATAATTGCAGCATTTCGAAATGGAGCTTCCAATTGGAGAAACCCTATCTTTGGGTCCGGTTTTTAAAACGCTAGGGCTTTAATGCTAACTCTAGCTATCGATGTCGCTTTTGTTTTCGTCTTTGTCTACCATTTTCGTTTCTTGAGTAACTTTTTCTATGTTCGGGTAGAAGTTTCTATGTTAAACTTTTACCCGTAATTAACTTTTAACTCTTTAAATGAACAAAATTAGATGACACGCTGATTTTAAAAAAGAACACAATTCGTTTATTATATCAAAACAATAATCTTCATTGTTGCCGGACACCAAAACCTATGTTGCCATCTTACAAAAATTAAAAATTAGACGAAAAGGAAACATAAAGGACGCTACAAACACAGTCGCGTCGATTGGGAAGTGTCGATTCTCCAGTCTGGTTGGCGTCAGAGTTCCAGAAATATGTTTCTTTTAGTATGCGCATCTTAGGTGCTAATAAGGGCGTTCCCCCCAAAATGTCTTGGCGGTCGACCGGTCGATCGCGATCGACTTAATGCCCATCCTTGAGAGGAATGATATTTGGTTGAGTTTGTTGATGTCGCGAAAGACATCGCTTGCTTTTGAAATTTACGAATTTAACTCTTAAAGTGAATTTAAGACGATGTTGGCCGTCTTTTCACCGATTGAGCACAAATGCACCAGTAATTCTCATGGCAAATGTGTAAAAAAGGCGGTATAATTTTTGTGGCATCTCGCGTTTATTCTTATCTGTAATGATTAAAAATCAAATGCGAACTCAAAATAAAATTTTTGTCTTAAAAATTGCAAGACATTTTTGCTTAAGACTGTTTATATATTTAATGCAACGAAGAAAATATTGCTGTGACCAAAAAAATTATTGAGAATGGTGAGATAGAACGAAAGGTTGCCAACTCATTGATCAGAATTTATTGCTTCACTTTCAAATTAATCTTCCTATACTCACTTCGCTTCTTCCAAAATTTTATAATAACATCATCAACATATCTTAGAGTCGTTTTTGAGAATCTCATTCAGAATTTGGGGGGGGGGGATTTTTTTTTTATAGAATTGATAGAGGCGAAAAAGTGACCACGAAAAGACAATTTCAACCGCAAGAAAATATCACACGGTGTCATATCAGGTGAATATAGAGCTTGTGGAGCCGTATTCGGTGAATGTTTAGTTAAAAGTTCCCGAATAATAATTGCATTAAGAGGAAACACATTATCGTTGTCAAGTGAATGGCCAATTCTAAAAGATTTTTCAAAAGATTTCAGGGTGGATATATATATATATATATATTGACGAATATGTATATATAATAAAGTGTCTCGAGTCACTTGCGCGAAAATTTATAATGCACCACAATCAAAGAAAGCAGTCAACATTATTCTGATTTTGGAAAGACTTTGGTCTTTTCGCTCTTCTTCACCTTTTAAGTGCCTTTTATTTGACTGTTGAGCAGATTCTGTATCGTAAACATAAATCGTAGTTTCATCCCGAATAAGAATGCGTTTAGAAAAGGAAACATCTTTCTGACCACGTGAGTATGTTGTCGTTTTTGGAACAAATGCAAAGTTCTTGAATAAACACCAGAAATGACGCGTTGCAACATTAAATGATTTTTTTAAAATTGCTTGACATAAAAAATGATGTAGGAACTTATTCAAAAATTTCTTTTATTGCCAACCAAACACCGATTCTCTGAGCTTTTCGATGTCTTGATCATTAATCGAAACGGATGATCTATCAGGTGCCGGATCATATGCATAGGTTTCACTGCCATCTTTAAATTTTTATACTAATTAATTATTACTCTTTTTGCTAAACACTCATTTAAAAGTTTTTTGCAGTATTTCAATATATGTTAAAGATCTATTTAAGATTAACCCTTCCCCACCCTCAAGACGGTGTATTATTTTGACGATTTTTTTTAAAATTTATTTTTCAAATTTGATTGTTAAAATACCTACAGAATGGTAAAATGATGTAAATTAATTTTTTAGAGAAATTAAAGCATTTATATATATATATTTATTTTTCGGAACAATAAACAAGCCGTTGTATTAGGTGAATAATTAAGCATCGGCTTACTTTCCAGGGTACAAGGGTTAATCATTCTGGATAATAATAGACTGAATCAAATATCGAAACTTGTTTCGTTTTCTAATTTATCGTCATTGTGACTACTTTTAAATTGACACCAGAAAGCTAGCCACTTCTTAATTTTACCGTTAAATCTAACGATTTCTAATTTTGGAAGCTTCAGGTTTCATTTAACTTGCGGAGAAGCCGGAAACCAACATTACTCCTTTCTGATTCAGCAAATGGATTCAAAATCGCTGCAACTTTCGTCTCAGTTATTTTTGTGTTGTATTCCTCGATTGTTACATATTTTGATTTATATTTTAAGGCGTCTAAATTTTCTAAAAGAAAGCTATTAATTTCATTATCTAATTCAGCCAAGTTTGAATGAATTTTTTTCCAAATTGGCGAAAAGGGATTTTATTTCTTTTTTCCGAGACTTATCAGCATTTAATTTTACAATCAAAATATTAGATAATCCCGTGAAGTTCTCGTAGGACTTTGTTTCTTAAACACATCCATTTTTTTTGTTTCGTTTCTGAAAGAAATCAATAAAATTGCACGTAACTTATATTTATTTATCTAACGACTATCTTATATTTATTTATCTATCTTTGTGGTTTCATAAGAAAAATAAGAAGTTTGTTAATATGACTCCCTTTATTTTTGTACTAAAGATTAATATTTACAATACTATTTACATAGATGTTGCCATTCTCAAAAAAAGAAATTTCATTTCGAGTAACAGAAAACTTAATTTAGGCTTAACACCAGCGGCGCTCGTGATATTATCGTCATACTCAAGGAAGTATTCAAATTTCATCAACTTATTAGATGAGTATTAACAACTTAAAATCGATGTTTAGCTATAACATGAGAGTCGATATCAGAAGAAAAAAAAGAATCAAAATTAAGCTCGAAAATAAGAAAGAGAGTTGAAATTCAACTCATTCGATGCATACACGTTCAAAGTTTGTCAGATGAAAAGTCACTATCCAACCTGTACTTATTTAAATATGAAAATAATATATATATATATATATATATATATATATATATATATATATATATATATATATATATATATATATATATATATATATCATGTGAAAATTTGGGCTTCTGAATGTGGATGCTCCTAATTTTCTAACGCTAATCTTATTGCCAAATAATTACATTTAAAACAAACAGGATATTATTTCTGAATACAATGTGAGAAAGTGTTGGAAATACTATTGAAAACTGCTAAATTAAAGACTCAATCTTGTACGTTAATAAGTTCAATCCAACATGTGTTTCCTCTGAAAATGATTTGAAAAAGTCCAACTGACATTTCATTCCGATTCCACCAATAGGAATCAGACACAAGTGTTTGGATTCGGCTGTGACACAAAGAAACCTAAACATCCTACCGATTTTTTTTTTTTGAGAAAACTATCCAGCTATTCAAAAAAAAGGAGGTCTCTTTCTTCACTCAGCATGTTCTGCAAGCTTTCTAGTTCTGTCATTTTCTGTTAAGAATTTCAACGTTATGAGACCCATAATGTTGAATTTTTATCTCTCTTATGCCTGATCTTTAGCATATATTTATCAAGGCCATAAGGCATCGGATAAATGTCAGCGCTTGCAATAGTGTTTTTTTAGCTAACTCGTCGCTACATGTATGCGCCTGACAGAGATGGCATCTCCACAAGTGGAGAGATCTAGAACTAAAGAAACCAAGACACATTTGAAAGTTCTTTTTTTCTCTTTGGGAACAAGGCTTTTTTTTAAAAAAAAATATAAAGGAAACCTGAATGGATTTCTGATATGCTTAAATTTAAAACTGAAATAAATTTCATTGAAATAATTCAAAAATTATATAGTGTTTTTTTTTACAAATAATAAATAAAAGGAGCACTATAATTCTAAATAAATTTTGCATTTCTTAATTAAATATTAGCTATTTCAACATCCTTTTAAATGTGCTAATGCAGAAAATATTTATTTTGAATTTCAAATAAAATCAGGAAATCTATAATAAAATTTTAAAAAGTTCAGAACTATAAAATAATATCAAATAATAAAAAAAATTAATGAAATTCACAAATTTTATTACTAAAATGTATTTACAACAAAATCAAATAAATAAAATGCTGGCTCTTTTTAAATAAAATGCATTTAATGGCTCAGAAAATTAATTATGAAGTGCAGAATACTCATTTTTATCGACTAGGCAATTTTCCTTTTTATTAATATAACATATTTGAAAGGTGCATAAATTACAAAGCATGGCAATGGGTTTCACTGTTTACACACCATAATATTTTCTTTAAGAAGAATAAAAGATGAAAGTTAAGCTCTTAGTTTTGAGAAAACATACGCATTTCTGAGCCTTTAGACACTTGTCTGCAAATAAGAGTCATATTATTATATTTAACCTAATTTTTCTTTTGCTTCTTCATCCACTCCTCGTCGCACCAGTACATCTTCCTTACTCTCTTGACGTCGCTGGCGCTGAGGCCGGGCTTGTCGTACGTCTCGTAAAGGCGGACACCGGTCTTTGCCACCATCGTGTTCGACTTATTGTCTTTAGAGAAGGCCGTGTTGCCATACAACATCACAGAATTGTAATCGAAGGTATCGAGTAGAGTGTTCTGGTATCTTTCCAGTTTTGTGAACTGATTTTCAAGACCTGTTGAAGGGATGGCAACAGTTCAAATGTGATGCATTGGTAGGGAATAATAAAGAAAGCGATTTCGCAAAGTTTTCTGCTGAAAAACGGTTATTCGCGCCAAAAGCCGTCGTCAGCAACACAAGGCCCCGTTTTCTAAGGAGAGAAACCTCATGGGAGATAAATCAAGTGTTCATGTTTGATGCCGGGGACAGAGAAGAATTTTTCATATAAATAATTAGTTTGCCATTTTCCCAGCATATTTGATGCATGTTAAGTAACTAATTAATGAAACGATTTAAGTAACTACTGGGAAATAAACTAGTGGAATGATTGCCGACTGCACTTACATGCGAACAGAACTTGATCGTTTGTTTGCCAAATCTTATTCTTTAGTTATTTCCCATCGAATTTGAAAGATCAAATATGAATCATTCCGAATAAGTCAGGTTTATTATTTAAGCATCAAAACCAGTTTTCTTTTATAACAAATTTTGAAGAATATAAAATAACTACATTTTTAAAGGGTCAATAAAAAATATCTCAAGTACCCTTCATTTAACTTTAACTACATGATTTGTTGATCATTTGTGTAATTTTTATTCTAAAATATATAATCAATTTTATTTTAACATCTACAAAGATTAAATATTATTCTACCAGAACCGAACTTTATTCTAACATTATTCAACAATTTATTAATTTTTTAACCACTTTTATTTTTTCTAACCTTACGGAAATGGACCTTCTTATTTTTTGAAATGAATGTATCTTGAACAAAAAAACTATTTGCTATATAAAGTAAATTACCGTTAAGAGAATGGCCATATAAATTAGGGAAAGAGATTTAATATTTTGAAGGGAAAATCGAGTCATTTAACGAAGTAATGGCGGGTTTAAGCATTTTGAGGCTGTGACAGTGCTTATTATGGGTTTCCTTTTTTATAAGCTGGTTAATTTAGTTTCACATTACAACATTATTCTTAATCAGTCAACACGTCTATGATTTCATTTAGACTCATTTTTGATTTTAGCAATTTTTTAAGAATCTATGTTTATTGTTTTATTTGTTGTGACGCATGAATGCGCTCAATCCATTTATATACAATTATATGTAAACAAATACTTGGCATTTGTAAATACTGGAAGAACTTAATGAATTCAATGAAACAAATAAGAATCTGACAAATTATACTTAAGATTACTAATATTATTCCCACAATTTAAAATTTATACAATTAATATTTTTTGCACTTTCATTTAGCAAGCAGGAAATAATATTTCTTTCAAAATCGACTTGTCGGCCATCCATTTCAACTCATCCACAACAGCCTGGTTGGAAATCTGCCTCTAACTAGATGCACGTTCC
This sequence comes from Argiope bruennichi, assembly GCF_947563725.1. Classification (NCBI taxonomy): domain Eukaryota; kingdom Metazoa; phylum Arthropoda; class Arachnida; order Araneae; family Araneidae; genus Argiope; species Argiope bruennichi. The sequence continues at coordinate 4,233,361 of NC_079151.1, read as the reverse complement.
AATAATTTAGACATTAAATACTAAGTTACGATTAGAATGGACATCCCGTATTATTTTTGATCAGATTTTTATAACCAGGAAATATCTGCCGAAATTCTGCGAAATGACGTGGAGGCTGTGTATGAAATTTTTAATTTCATGAATATTGCAATTTTACTTTTAATCAATTAATTTGATTATAAATAAATGAAATCCTTAAACATCTAAAAATGATGATCGCCTTTTAAAAAGGCTTGAAATCATGTTTTTTTACTTCAATAATTTATACTTTATGGTTTTGATTTTTACAATATTAAGAATAAATATTAATGAATTAAATCGCAATGCGTTAAAATAAAGTAAAAATAAGCTCATTTCAGCAAACAGCAAAAAAAAATCATTTTAGGCTCAAATTTCCAGTTTTATAATATATCTCAAGAATTCAAACTGCTGAAATCTGTCTCTGCAAGTCTGAAACATAATTTTAAAAATGATTCTAAAAAAAAAAAAATTTTTTTTTTCGACCCATGTTCCATACAATGATAATCACACATGATTACAAGATAAATAGTTACAAGATGCGATTAAACCTGCCCGAATGTATAAATAAAGTAAATGAGTTTATATACACATTAATATACAATTGCAAGAGAAATTTATCAGCTTTTGAAAAAGTGAAATTAAAAATGTCATTGAAATTTTTTTCTAAGCTTAAATATTCAATAAGAAAGCATAACACAGATAATTAGTTTGTATTCAAGAGAATAACAGATATGTAACATAGCTTGCGCTGTAAAAAAAACGTGATGAAGCGATTGATTGCAAATTAAAGTATTAGCTAAAAAATGGTTATAGTAAATAATTTTTTTAATACTTGAAATGAATTTGCTTTAACTAAAAATTTGCTCCAAATTACTTTTTTTTTGGTTAAAATTCAAAACCACAGCTGTTCAACGAATTATTCTTGAATCATTGTTGCTGTGACAATGATAGTAAAGCTGAAAAAGCAAATCATATATTTCAAGAAAGGGCTAAAACTTTATGGAATGGAAGTCAGTTGTAATGAGTGGAAGCCGAAGCCATTCATTGCAGTGATGAGGAGTCTGATATAACGTCACATAAAAAGAAAAAAATGCGCATTGAAATATGAGCAGGTAAAAAAAAAAAACTCAAAAAAAATTATCTTAAGAAATTTACTGTGTGGCTGATTCTATTATTGAAATAGAAGTCCCGGAAAGATCCCGGGTTGAAGCTTGGGAAAAGACAGGTTGCTGAAATGATGAGAGTAAAAAACGAAAAGTTAAGTGTCATTTTCTAAATAACAGTACTAGCAAGCGTGTCTCGCATTGCCTTCAAAATTGAGTTTTTAAGTATAAAAATGCAGAACCAGAATTTTCTATGCATTGAATTTATTTTAAACAAAATTATGTCAATTCAAGTCGTTTTAGAGAGATAAATCTCCTCGATTTTAATATCATAACTATGCTCCCTGATAATAATACATATACATATGGAAGAGAAATAAAAAAATAAAGGAACTAACTGATATTTCTTACGATTCATTTCAAAGTTATGGACGTGGTAATAAAGATTTATTCGGCCAAAATCACGAGTTGTATTCTCTCCAGTTTCAAGAACTTCCAATATTTCTGGCTCTATGACTAGGTAGCAATATTATGTGGATAAAAGATCCTCTTTTCGTTCAAGCAGATTGTAGTTAACTTTATCATCAGAACTTTGTTAGGATACGCGTTAAGCACATTTTTTTATTACCTGGTCTAATATTTTCCCAATAAATGATGAGAAAATCATCTCTATCTGATCTGTTCTGCTCGTGGTAGAAACCTAAGGCATGACCCAGCTCGTGAACTATGGTTCCCTTGAAGATACATCCAGGTCCCAAGGAAACAGGTTGCTGACCACCCACTTTACCCACGTGAGAGTAACACCTGTAATGCAATATTGATGCATTTAATAGATCTGAGAAATCAGCACATTTATCAGCTGCATCTGTAGACAGAGTTTTTAAATTCATAACAAGAGTGCGCTTATTTGGTACGCACTTGGCCATGCTTGAAGTTGGCGGGTAAAGATTGCTACAATGGGAATGGGCAAATTACATAAGGGTGTTATACGGAACATTTAAATAAATTTATTTGAATTTCCTTTTAACTCACAAATATTTGAATTCATCAGCAAATCCAATCCATTTTTTTCACATAAAAGAGAGACAATTCCATGACTATGACTAGGGTTTATTGTCAAGATTATTTTAGAAATGACTACTGGGTTTTTAAAAATTCGAATTGTTTTCTGAGCATATGAAAAAGAACCGATCAAATCATTTTTTGTATTAAATGCCGCATACGATTATTTGATAATGGCTTGCTGGTATGGTCTCGTCTTATGGATCGCCACTCACTCCAAATGCGTTGATCCTTTCAGCCGGCTCATTCTTCTTTCTTTTCTTTCGGGAAGGAAATAAAAAATTAAGAATGTTTAAGAATATAATAAACTGAATATTATCCACAGAATGTGCTGATTTCAACAACCAAAAAGTTTTTATTTCTCAGTTTTAAATTTTTTTTTCTTATTATATATTAAAATAGCAAACAGTGCGGAGGTTGTCGTTTCTACTTTAGTTTCTCTGAAAAATGAGTTTTCATAGGCTGCTAACATTTTGAAAAGTCTTTTCGTTAAATTTCATTATTATTATTTTATCTGTTTATTTGTGACATTACTCCCAAATTTAAAATTCTTCAGAATTCGGATTTAAATCATATAGAAAATGTTTACCCTTGTCCTGAAAACAATCGGATGTAATCTCTTTCCAAAGTTCTCTTTTTAAAAGTGACGCATGTTTTGTCTTCATAATCCTTCATGGCGTCCATAATGCTGGCTCGGTACTTTTCTGGAAAAGAATAATCTTCAAATTGAAGTCTTGATACGGAAGGAAATAAATCTGCTTTGACAGTCACGTTTATTTTATATTGAGATTATCATTCGAGGGTTAAAATAAATGTTTGTTGCTAACACTAATATAAAATTTTATTTAAAATGACATTGGAATGATACAATGAAAAAAAAATCGGGCGAACGATGTGATGGATAAGTTTTAGAATTTCCGATACCGCATCAAGAACTATATTCAGATTCAGTGTATATTGGTAAATGAAACCATTTCCAATGGAATCCCTTTCTCTTCAAGACATTCTCCCCCGTGTGAGCCCTAGGAAAGGTCGCGAAGGACATTGAACGATGACGATAAAACATAGATTTGAATCCCGCATTTTTGTTCAATCTATTGTGAAAATGTGTATTTTGGATGCCTTTTAGCCGACTTTTTAATATCAAAATTCGACACGAAAAATCAAGTGGTCAAATCCTTTCACATACATAATTTCATTTATTTATGTTATCGCGTTTATTAGTTTTTGCGTTTACGGGCATGCGGATGTCCAGAGCGGCAGATGGTCAACTCTCCGACAGATTTGGTTCAATAACCCAAACGATAATATTTTACTTTTAAGAATATTTATAAATTATTTGCAAATAAATATAATTGCGTTACTTTCAACAGCTTAGTAGAGAAGAATTCCCGTTTGCTTTTTTATTGTATAATAGACTTTAAATTCTATGCACCTCCCTGAATGTAATCACACAAATCCTTTCATGACCAGATAAATCAGAGGTTGCAATGAATGATCGACCAGATACAAACGCAATGAATGATCGACTCTATAATGTGCAAAGTACTTGCATCTCAGATATTACTCCGAACACATGTGAGACAGCCGGCACCCCTCTTTTTTTCGAAAGTGACAACATACAGCATTTAAAGAATTGAATGACTCTATGAAAGGAGAAATATTTTATTGGGAAATATATTTTTCATGAAAAGGACTATTCATATGTTTAAAGAAAAAGAGAAAACTAAAACTAAAAAAAATTGCAAAACTGTCTAAAAATTCATAAAATAACTCTAAAACTCGCCTTACCTAGAGAAGGGTCTATTTCATACGCCACCATCGCCCCGGGCCAGCGGAGTTGAAAACCAGGAATGGCATTCCTGTCCTGACGAGATGAAAGGAAGAGGACATTTTTAATCGAATGATTTCAAAATGGCGAAAATTGCAGCGCAATGCGGAGTGACAATAAACGCGCGGAAATGAAGAAAAAAGGAGAATCAAATCGTTACCGTTCTGTATATCAAATGGCTGAAAATATGAAAAGGTGAAATAATTGTGTGTGAGGTACTCACAAAGTTTCTTAGAATTTCAAAAAATAAAAAAATGCAGCTGCTGAAATATCAAAGTCAAATTGTTCTCCTAAACCCGGCCAATATTGAGGTTTGGGATCATTGAGCACGTTTAGGCTTCCAATGATAAAAAAAGATCCACTTCAGCAAAAGAATAAAACGATTTTAGTTAAATTTGTATGTGGATATTCTTTTCTTGTAATATGTCTTTAAAAACAAAAATGATTTTATGGAGGTGATTATAATACATCGAATTTCAGGAATAATCGTATTTTATCTTTGCCAGTTTGCATGATTTTCATTATTTCTGCAGTCACGTAATGCTTTTTAGGAATTGTATCCATATTTTGATAAATCATTTAAAACTTTTCAAAAGTTTCACTTTAGGATAGTCCAATCATTTTTATTCACTTCAAGATAAAATTTATAATAGTTCTTAACTGTCATTTATGTGAATACAGATGAATAGTAGTGTGAAGCCACGCTCAGCTGCCGCAACTCGCAAGGAGAAGCACTTTTTAAGCGAAATATCCTTAGAGATCGATGTAAAGCAATGCGCTCCATTTTGTCAATGTAATTTATTATTTATAATGCATGGTTTTTAAAAAAGAAAGCCATGGGATATTTGCCCATTTCTTCCTCTTCTAACCAAATCTCTCGCTTCATAAATTCTTCGGTAGTTCTTCCAGCGGCCTACGATGCCTTTCTTTGATTATGACTCCACAGGATTTTCCAAGCCCCACAGAATTGCGTTCGACAGTGGTATCCGGCTAAACTTCTTCAATGTTGGTTCAACAAGCGCTCAACACAGACTGATACAACCCATTCTGTATATGACGTCACGATGTCTCCTCGGCACTCATTCTGGGGAACGTGGCTCGGTAAACGAATCACGGCCTTTTTTTCCCCCTTTGCTAAGCGAGGTGCTTATTAATTGGGGTTTGACTGCACTCCGACCTCATCGCAAACAATTCTGTTAATAAACAAAATAATTGTTTCAAAAATAATGATAAAGATGAACGCTTCACATTAAAATCATTCAACCCCTTCTACTGGATGGGAAGCAATTTGAAAGAAAAAAAAATACATAATATACTCATAGTTATTTAAACGTTGCTTACTGTTTAATTTATCGAGGAAGCCACGTAAAGGAAAACACATACATAGGCAATAAATAATTGCATATAAAATCAGAAAATAACACATTTTTAATATTACAATATTTAAAGTACCGTCTCATCATTAAAACAAGTATCTGCATAATAAGCATTAAATTTCCTTTTTCAGCAAAAATCTGGTACAATGCAACATTTTAAAAAATTCCATTCGAAAATTGTCAAAGCTTTCATTCTGGAAATCCGAACCTTCCTAATGACATCTGTTTAATATTGAGTTCAAATACTTCAGTCGTAACAACTTTCAATGTTTAAAGTTTTTAACTCCACTTATCTGTTAGAATTGAAGCGTTTATATAATCGATGAACTAACAATAAAATTTATTTTATGCAGCTTAGAATTATTTATTTTAAACTATGTTTTGTATTTATAGGATCCATACGACTTTATTTTGGTTTTGAATTTTTCTCGTTTATTTCTTTACCATTTTTCTTCTTCGCATCTGCCTTTGGTACGATATATCTTCCTAAAAATGCTGAAAATGACTAATTTATACAGTTTGTCGAAAAAACTAATTTACAAACTTGAATAGTAAATCAGACATACAGAAATAAATTATTTCAGCTACAGAAAGTGCCAGATGACGACTTCTTCAACAAGTGTTTTTGAAGTTGAATTCAATAGAAGAAAAATATACACCTTATAAATATGCAGTGCAAATTGAATAGATTAATTAAAGCAGGGCACTTCATTTACATGAATAAAAGTATGTAAAGCGGTCCTTTGAAATGCGCCTCAAGTATTTCAATTATTTGTTGGCAACACTTCCCGTTTCCATTACACTGCGCATGACGCAGTTTCGGGTCAAAGAAACTGGCGCCAATCTTCTCTGTCCGATGGGAAATTCTGAAAAAAGGCGCAATGCCTGTCTCAATGCAATATATATGCAGATTATATTGAGACAACTGTTATTTATGGAGCTGAGCTGTTGTGCTACTTACCTCTTCACCTAATTCAATAACCTAAAGCTTTATGTAGCAGACTCAACTGAAGCTTTTTAAACAATGCTTCGGGACACACTGTATGAAAACGTACATGCACAAAATCACAGATTGTTCAAATATGAAAATAAGGAATTTTCATTTAACTGTTTGCTTCATAATTTTAGGGGGCAGAATTTTGCTTTGAAATCATATTTTTTAAAATCTCATTTCTCTGCAGATTCAAAGTGGTTGTGGGTTTGCGCTTGAAAAATAGATGGCGGTTCATCCATTGAGGTTGAAACTGCCCTTTCTTTCTCATGAATTTCAACAAATTCACATTAAATCTTTCAATGGTCATATTCTGTAACCTCAGATACGATGTGAAAACTAGAATATCTCAGTGCCGTGGAGAATTATTGAGCCACTTTAGTGGAGACGTGTTGCAAAACAGGATGAAATTAAAAGAATGTGCTGTCGCATTCTCAACTCGGAATTCCTTTTATCTTTGCATCACATAGGGCCGCTTTAATTAGAGGAGGTGGTGAAAAACATAGCGCTTCTCTCGGACCTCTAATTAGAAAGAAAATCCTTCATTGGAGACGAAGAGTTCATTTTCTCCTTTTATCCAATCTTTCATTTCATTTTAATTTCTTTTTCCTTGATTTTTTTTATTTCGCTTTAATATTCAGAGCGAAAGGGATCTGTTCCATTTTATATGCCTTTGCCTTGAAATTTTTTTCTTTATAAGCAATGCAATCATTCGATTAAAATTGTTTATGCAAGATAGAAAAAAGAAAAAAAACAATTCTTTCGGAAAGATTTATTTATTTTGAAAATGAAAATAATATTTTATACTTGCTTTTGAAATTGTCCTTAAGTTACCTTTTTAAATTCAACAAAACTGAAAAAAAAAAACATTTCTATTAAAATGTAAAAAAAATTCACCATCATAATCTACTTTTTTTTATAGTTCGTCTTTAATATTAATTATCATTCTCCTGTGCCTTACTATTATAAATCAGAAACTCTTAAAATTAAATGGATAGAACGATTTCTAAACCGTAATGTGCATTTCCAGCATATTTTGACCAAATTTCATCGAAAGAAGGTCTGCCAGCCGTCTTGAATGTGGTCACCCTAACATAAAAACGCAGAGATTCCGATATGGCCTAATTTTAGATAATTAGAGGTGGAAACTATAATTTTAGACTTCATTAAAACTTTGGATTAATTATTCCAAAGTGTTGACAGTCCATATGTGAACATCTCGTCATATTAATGAGTCAATAGAAGAAAAGTCCCGAATTTCTAAAACAAATGCATGTCATATTATGAAGCATGCGATAAACATCCGCGCCTTTTTTGGATAGAGAATGTGTTTCAACTTTGAGAAATATCTTTTGCCGGATTTTGAGTCGATGAGTCACTATTTTAATATTTTGATCCATTCGTGATAATAAATAAGTGAGCAGGGTAACAAAACAATCCTTTTGTTTACAGCCTTAAATATGTAAAAAAAAGATAAATGTTAGATAAAGAATAAAAAAATTGAAATCTGCTATCACAAATTTCAAGTTATCATGTGAGAACATTTTTTTCGATAAATTGCTTGCAGCTAGAAAGCAATATTGAAACTCAGAATCGAAACTAAGACGTTTTGCGTTGAGCGTTGACTGTTGTGATTCAGAATCCAAAAGGACACGTTCTGTGTTTGAAGTTGAGTGTTGCGATTGACAATCTGCAACACACTGCATACGTTTACGCTTTCTTCGTTTTCGTTGTAAAGCTGTTTTATGTTCAGGTTTCATTCAATCAGCATCTAATTTTAAATTTTCATCATTCGTTTCTGTTGATTGAAAGTTTTGTTTCGGCCTCTGTTTGCTCTTTCGTTCCCTTTCTTTTTTCTTTGCAAGGCTTCATCGGGAGAAAGGTTAGAAAGCCCCATTTATGATTTATTCATTGCCTACGCGATTTCGAGTTTCCCCCCCCCCCAATCAAAACAACATCATGTTCTTTTTCCGTTTTCATTTCCATTTCTCGGCTCAAAATAAGTAAGCGACGTAAATATGGTATCGTTCGATAGAGGACTTCGAGTGAAGTGTATCGATGCCAGTCGCAAAGAGAGTTTTTGCAAAAATAAGGTCGAAAACCTCGCTCGAAAATTCAAATGTTTACAACTTTGAGATCCCCAAACTCACAAATCACTCGGAGAAACAACGTGAAACTCGTAACATCACGTGAATTTCGGCGAGTACTATTCAACGATATGAGCAAATGCAATGTAACTCGAATTTGTAAATTTCGAAACCCGATCTCGGATCCTATCGAGACCAGAGTTTCGGTAAAAATGTCATTCGACTCTATTCATTGAAACGAGTGTTTAGACTGGTCGCACTCCTCTCTATGTTGCATTCAATCCGAGATATAACAACTTCCTCTCTGACCGGAAGTTGACGTCATCGACATCCCGAGACCCATAGGAACTCTATGGTATCGACATTGATTTGACCAATATTAAGCAAAATCCGTACTGCTCATGCGCAATGGATCCAAACTTTGAGGGGGGGGGGCTTAGAGGACCCTCGGGGGTACTTCTAAGTGAAAACCCCATGTCTCTAACATATGTAGTTTACTAATTATAACGAAAATCATCTGGGCATGTGAAGTAGATGAATCTAAAGCGGGGGGGGATCTTCTATAACTTTGTAGGATTACTATGGTGAAAAACCCATTGTCTCTAACATATGTAGTTTGCGAGATATAACGAAAACCATCTGCGCATGCATAGTAGAGGACACCATGGGGGGGGGTTTCTATAGCCCTTTAGGATTATTATGGTGAAAACTCCATGTCTCTAACAGCAGGTCAACCTTTTAAAAAACACATCTGCTTTCAAAGAAGCGTACATTATAATAATGCAATACTGGTAAAAAAAAACCAAAAAAAAAAAACCCTTGTTCTGATTTTGGTTAATATTATTTACAAATATCAGTTCATTCACGGAATAGTTCTTCTATCAAATCGGAGAAAAAGTCAACAAAAATCCGCTGACAGGCGGTTAGCTCTAAACTGCTGTTTCAGGGCCGTTCCAGAGACCCACTGACGTTTTTCGCTGGACCCTAACACAGAAGCCCAAGTCGCACGGAGTTCTCAAAAGTCAGGAACAAATTCTCCGAACACCGGCATCTCTCCGAATTCCATTTCGAAGTCTTTCCGACTATAAACAAACAAAAATGCCGCCTTTTATTTCCGTCAGATATCCGCCTCCGATTTTCCCATTTTTGAACTTGAGTTCTTTATCACCCAATAGTTGCTCAGCAATGCTTCCTCAATGGTCTCCCTTCTATCGTGGGTGTCTCTGTTAAGGATCCATCTTTGTAGTTGACCCCTCTCGAACACATGTGAATTATAATTAATTCACAGCTAACGCCGGCTGAAGTCCACCTGTGTTCGACATCTAATGATGGTGATTGATCTTTAATTGATGATCTGAGGAATCTCCTCATAAGGGAAAAAGTTTAGCTTCTGGATGTCTTGACTTTCTTCTCCCTTGAAGACATGATGGATTTATTTGAAACGTCGAGGCACAACATCTGTGTCCCCTCACCTGGATATAACAAAAGATCAGATACAATGACTTTGCTATTGAAAATAATCACATTTGAAGGTCCGTATACATTTAACAATGTGTGGGAAAACGGGTGACGTTAACATCTGGCAGGAATGCCAACTACCATGTGAGAAAACAGGGGAAACGTTGTACGATCTCTAATAATAAGCGAAATGCTCTGACATCGGAAGGTACAAAGTGTGGAGCCCGTAGTGGCTCAGATGTCGATCTCGTCATGTGATCATGGTTTGAAATTACTTTGCTAAACTGATGTCACGCATCTTTGAAATCGAAGATTAATCTACCGAACTATAATATATTAAGAAATAAAGAAAGAAATGGATGAAATTAATTGATACTTACATGAGGATTCACTCCTAACATGTCCCCTCCGAATAAGTCCGAGTTCTGCATGGGATCTAAAAAAATCATGATGAATATTTTTTAAATGTTATTACAAAAATTCAACTCTCTTCAAGAATGAATATTTAATTAAAGTTTAATTTTTAATTTTATAAGAAATGTCATTAGTAACTTTGATTTCATGAAGGCGCTAACATATTAAAATCTCGAATGTAAGGAGCTATTTACAAACAAAAAAAAGAAGAAAAGTTTTGATTTTGTGATGTGCATAGTTTTATTCTTTACACCTCAAATTTGAATTTAACCAGATACAATCATCTTTAGTTACATTTTTAATGTTAAATAATTAATAATTTAATAATTTTATTTAAATTATTTTATAATGTCATTTTGTGCACATGAAATTCAGATAAGTGAAATCCTATATCATTTTACTTTTTATAATTTTGTTTTTGCTCTTTTTCGAATTTAAAAATAAAAGGAACAAAATAATTATTTTTGTGAGTTGTGTTTTTAATTTTTTCATCCCCAACCCATCAGTTGTCATATTTCTTCTTCTTCTCCAAATCGCTTTTTAATTATAACTTGTCATTTCAATGTGAATACAATATCAAAATATTACGTGAACGCCTTGATTCAACATTTTAATAAAATAACAGTTTTAGCTGAATAGCAGTTTAACATATAAGCTGAAATTTTTCCATGATTCATTGAAAAAGAAACATGTCTGGTTTCTTTTATTTCTATGATTGAAATGGCAGCAAAATAAAATTTTTTACGCGAGTGTCTTAAAAATTTCCTTGCGAAATCTTTTGCTCCACTTTTTTATTTGTTTGACTCACGAAATCTCTTTATAAATATTCTACCTCATAACAAAGCCCAAATGAGTTATTTGAAATCTGAAAGAATTTCTTCAGTGATTTGTCATCTTTATTTAAAGAAGTCATTCCTGATGGTAGACTCAGAGTTTCGGAATTTCAATGAAGATGTGCACACACTGGATGGATCGCTTCACTTCTTCGTGCTGGTATGGAGAGCGGGGCCTGTTCCTTATGGCATGACTAGGATTCAACCCTTTATTTGCACCGGAAACTTACCTTCGCCTTAAAAATGAGAGCATTGATCATTAGCTCTTTCCAGAAGTGTTTTGCATTATTTCAAACTTCCATTGAATACCGACGCATCAGCAGGCAAAAGAAAAAATGTATCTCGTGTACAACAGTTTCATTCATCAAAATGATAGCCATTTATTCATAATATCATCTTCTTTTTTATACATTTTTGTTTAACTGGATTTGTTTCACATGCATATGAGCAATGATTTCTAATGAAATGACGTTCTAAAAATAATTTTCCAATTTTTCAAACTTCGTTATTGCAATGACTTTAACTTCGATTATTCTTTTTCGAGCTATTCTTCTTCATATGGAAAAAAAAGGGTGAGGGCGTTCTTTTCTAAAACTATATAAGCTTCAATTATCTTCTTCCAGCCTGTCTCCTTCCTGTTCGGTTCACTGCTTCGCGATCTCGCCATGACTTCGACAAATAATCTTAACAACATTTAAAATTTAACTTTTCCTTGAAAATATGAAAAATAAAAAGTGTTAAAGAACTCAGCGATTGTTTTATGAAAATGAACATTTATTTCCCCTTCACGCCACGGTCATGGGCGGGCATTTGACCCAAAATTCGCTTAAAGTACACCAGAGTCGCTTGCATAGCGGCTCTTTGTTGGGTTTCGAAGCTGTAATCCTTGCAGAGACCGTATCAGAGCGGCCCTATCTCCTGTCCCAGAATTCATGCTTCATATGTTGCAAATCAGGCTGTAATGGACTTACCAACATTGTTATTTACAGGAATACCAACCACTGAGCCAACTACCAACGCAATCAGCAAGAGTGTCATTTTACAATTGCCAGGAATCGAAATTCGATCATTCCTTTTATATTTCACTTTCTATTCCACTTTTCTAGCGTGAGAGAATGACATATGGTTGCTCCATATGTTTTTTTTCTTCAGCAGTTTTCTTCCTAACTGACCTTCAGTTCTATCTGAAAATATTATCTCTGATTTCAAAACGCTTGTTTCGTTCGACGATTTTCCATTCAATAACAGTTTTAAAATATCCTTTTCGACGGCAAAACTGGAATTTTTTAAAAGTGACTAAAAATAATAAAATGTAAAGAATTAAATGAATTTGCTGAAAAGTTTTTCATTCTTCCATTGCGGTTTCTAAAGAAAATAAAGATAAAAAAAAACCAACAGATTTCTGGACTCTCCACTTCACGTTTTCAACTTATAACAATCTTCTCTTAACAAAGGTGAATGCGTTCGACACGCACACTCATCTGATTTCCGAATGTCCAGCATCAGTAATACTGACAGTTTAGAAGCATGGAATAAAGTAAAATGTGCCATTCTATGCAGTTTGTGTCAATAAATGTTCTGGAAGATAATTAATTCTATACTGGATCACGCTCCTATGTATCATATTCAGAAAAAGTTTCTGGAGACACTAACATTTTAAATAAAAAGACAAGTGCATTCGATTGCGACTACAGTTGAATGAATTGTGAAAATTTAAATATTATTATCATATAAAAATGCAAGACCACCTTATTCATGCTGGAGAGGAGGATATCATGTAAATCAGCTCCATTTTTTTCGTCGTTTCATTCTTTTCAGCTGCGCAGCTACATGAAAAGCATTTTTTGATATATTTTTTCAGACCATCTTAGTACCGATTTGACTATTCAATCCCTTCTCTTCGATTCTTCCTGCTTAGAGGGTGCGATGACATAAATACTTAATTATGAGGGGAGGGGGCATAAAATTCTATCCATTTGCATGAAATGTTTTTGGTGACTCATTGGTTCCATGTTCATTGGGCAAAGTGGCACCTTCGTAAGAACAAATGATATACTGAAAATTCAAATAATGAAGGTCAAAGTAATAAACAAAGAAAACGTCATTATTTGTTCTAGATCCTGTTATTTTTTTAATATTTAATGTTAAGAGCATGATTAATAAAAAAAATATTTTCAGTGTTGCCAATATACCTCCATTTTAGATTACATATCTATTTTAACCCTTAATTGGGGACGTGAGGTCTGTGAGATCACTAGCAATGGATTTTCGGTCACCCCTATTCTATTTTTAGCTCAATGGAATGGATTGATCCTGTAGATTCTTGTTTTGTGATCTTCAATACACGTGCACTTTTTTAACCGATTTCAGCGGATGCTTTTTTAAATAATTCAGTTATTTCTTTGAGAGCGGTCTCTAAGACCGCACCTCCCTGTCAGTGTCCCAGTGGCTTACAGATGTGTACAAGGCTTAGCAGATGGCACTAAAATTTGGGCCCCGAAATATCATCCAATTTACTGATCCTATTATGAAGCAGTGCTCCAGACGCTTTTAAATGAAGCAGAAAGTGATTTTAGTGATAAGGATAATTGTACAGAAGAGTTTTTCGATGAAAGTTCGCATTCAACTGATTCTGATGTGTATGTTCAAACATAATTAATTTTTCAAGTGATAATGCATTTTGAAAAATTTATAAAATATATTAATACATCAAGAGATATATATAAAGTATTTATAGGTTGATTTTTGTACTAGTTCTTAACCTGTATGTTCCAAATGCCCTAGAAAACCATGTTATAAAAGTAACACAAGTCGATTAAAAAAAGGGTCAATTTTACCCATTGTCAATTTTTTTTTTTCATATAATTGTCTAATTTTACATTATATTGTCTTCTATATACCTTCATATACTGTAAAAATAAATATGATTTAAAAAGTAAAAAGTAATATGTGTTTTTCAAGGATATTATTAATTGTAACATGTCATTTGAGCAGAAAATGTATGTTCCAATGCATTTACTTTTTTCAATGATAATATATTTTAAAAATTTCTAAAACATATCTATATATCAAGAAAAATATTTGCAAAATATATTGGCAGTTTTTCATACTAATTCATTCATTAGAAAATTTAATTTCAGTGTAAATGAAATGCGGTCTCGTAGACCGCACCTCCCCAGTTAAGTCCTAAAATTTCACATCCCCATTTAAGGGTTAACAATGGAACTTTTTGAAAACGAAAATGGATCAGCTTATCTTCGATGTTGTTGTTTACTTTGTTGCCAAATTTGAAGAGCCGAAATTAAGATAAAATTTTATAAAACTGCAAAATTTTTCAGAATCGCAACAGGAGAATTGCCGTGGATATAGTGGTTACTCCTCATAGTGGAAAAAACCATTTTTACTTTCTGATACACGAAGTAAACGCCAAAAAAAAAAAAAAAATCCAGAGTTTGGTAAGTCTCCTTATTTTAAACCTCCCTGAGAAAAACACATTCGAATGTTCGAAAAACATATTTTTGGAAAATGTTTGTGGCAAAAGTAACTGCCATAGACATCTGTTTAAATATAAGTTAACTGGATGATTACAAAACGAAGAGAGCTAGATAGATGAAATTATGTGCACAGTTGTAACATCTATGGTGTAGACGCCTATCGTATTTTAAGCCAAATCCAACCAGAGGTTGAACATCTGTCAGTCTGTACTTTCTGAAACATGTAAACGCGAGACGCAATGCTTTGAATATATCAAATTTGGTGCGTGGCTGCAGTTCCGTGTTGAACTTTGATTTCGGTCGCTTGGGTCCAAAACACAATTTCATCTTTATTACAGAATATAAGAGAAAGTCATTGGTTTCACTTGGTTTTATCGCATATCCGTCACTATAAGATTCATTTTAACGTAAACTTATTAGTTAATAGAAAATCATTCTATTTTTTTAGATATGCAGTAACCTCTGTTTAATTTTTACGCACTTATTTGCCGATATCGAGGAACTCCATATCAGCAGGAACTATATAAATGATACTCAGATTCTTGATTTCTCCAACAGGTATAATTCTGAAACGTTTATGCTTATTACGTGATAAATCTTGTGGTTTTCTATTGAATCATACAACTGACTGGAAACAGTTTCATTCTCGTTCAGGCGTCCGGAACAAAAATCGCAAATATGCACGCGGTTTCACGCAAAATATTTTTTTCTAAAGGAATCATAACTAGCCATATTTCTCTCCCACCATTTATATATTCCAAATAATTAGTAAAACCAAAGTGTCATTTCTTCACCCATAAACGTTGGACCGATCGCACCAATTTTTATGTATTTCATATCAATGGTGCCTTTCTCGTAAGCGCTATCAAAGGGCCGCTGTGGTCGGGTGGTAAGGTCTCGGCTTTGGAACCGGAGAGTTTCAGGTTCGAGACATGATTCCACCGCAGAAACGTCGTGTAAACTGGTCTGGTGCACACCAAATCTATTGGGGCCAAACACTCTCCCGCTTGTGTGGTATTTAAATTTGGAAAGGCAGTATAAGCTTTAGTGTCGTCCTCGTCATCTAACCGTGGTTCAATATTACGAGGCGCATCCCAAAATAGCCCTAGTATGGCTTTTAAAACGGTACGTTAACCCAACTTAACTAAACGTAAGCACAATCCAATTCAGTGAGAGATTTCAAAAGCATTTCATCACTACGCATTCTTTGAGGGGAAAGACCTTGTTAGTTTTAACGTATCGATTTTACTAACATTTATTTTGCGTGAAAGTTCACGACCCCCTAGATACGCCATCAAGGTCGAACACCCTCCACCTCAGATATATTGTAAGCTAAAACTTAAATAGGTTCCATTAACATCAAGATCTGCATTGATTTCGCCTATTCCCGTTCCAATTAATTTTGGAATTTCGCAAACATAGAAATATAGAGGACAGAAAAAAAATTAGAACATTATGATTTCATAATAAGGTTCGAATGTTTTCTATCATTATTAGGTAATCATTTTATATAATGCATTTACTTAGCTTTTATATAATGCATTTACTTAGCTTTTATATAATGCATTTACTTAGCTTTTATATAATGCATTTACTTAGCTTAGTAAGTGTCCTGGCCTAGGAGTAACGCATATTCCTCATGATCTGGGCGTCCCGGGTTAAAGTCCTGGTTCGGACATGGTTGTTCTTCACCCTATGTTCTATCTGTGAGGTGTGTGAAAGAACCCTTCTGTAAAAAGGGGTTGTACAAGCGAGTGTGTGAGTATCATCTTCATATGAGCTAGAAGTCAGACTTTTGCCCTCAGATGCTTAAGGGTCTTTACCTACAGAAGCTACTGCAACCCTCTTTCCACGATCTCTTGGATTTGGTGTGAATTAGTGTTCAAACCAAGGAGCAGCAACAATAGCAACTCTGTTTGATAAAATGTATTTCATTAAAATTTGTTGAGAAGACTATTTTTATGTCCTCAATATGGTCACTAAAGACGCCAATATAACAAGAATAATTTAGTCATGCCAGGCGGTCTTGATTGACTACACATACAACAGAAAAAGTATAACAAAATATTAGCTACAGCACTATAAGTAAAAGCTGAACAATAATAATAGAGCGTTCTTTCATTTCAAAGTGGCGAAATTATCAAGCAGGAGACAAAAATTAGGGATATCATTCCAGGTATACTGATTAAAGGTTGTTTCAAAATTTTAATTTCCAATATTTCTCAAAATATACAGGAAAGAGATAGACGACCAATCATGACATGCAAAGAGATCAAAAGTATTCGTATAAAGCAAACTTTTTCGAAATCCTTACAATAGTTGCATCCAGGAACAATGCCGATATTTTTCTTCTCAGAGACTGTACAGAGTAATGTATTTTCGATTTCTCATGAAAACGGGCAATAGTGGTGCATAGGACATGCTTCATATTGTATTCAGAATGGAAGAGGTTCCATACGATATAAAACTCTTTGAGCGTGGATCAGAAATTGAGCCTGACAAGCTTCGTCACTGGATGTCCCCTTACATATATATATATATATATATATATATATATATATATATATATATATATATATATATATATATATATATATATATATATATATATCAAACTTATATATCCATAACTTATCTATCCAGCTTCGTGTTTATGACTATGGAATTTGTAATAAATTTATTATTAAAATGCTATTTGATGGAGCATATTTTAAAATTAAAACACATTTCACTTTAAATTAGGTTTACTTGTACATACGAAATATTTTTATAGTCGAAATGTGATGACGAATGGAAAAAGTTTAAGAATTCTGGATTCAGTTGAACCGTTCAATTTTATAATCTTTTTGTAGTCTATACGATTTTCCTGTTATGCAAAGCCATTCTCTCGAATCATCGTGTACATCCAGCGGATTAGTTCCTCCGTTTTCGTTTCCTTTATCCAGAGGGGTAATAAAATAAAATTTGGGCATTGATTGAAACCAAAGAAAATTATTTTAATTAATGTGTCTGCACATATTATGTAGCCTTTTAAGTAGTCTTGTATTTTATTGAATTACGAAAAATGAGTTAATTAAGTAGCTTGATCTATATAATCGTCTGGATATGCAGCCGGTTCATCCTTTTTAACTACCTTTATAGACTTTCGAGGAGTGAGGACTAACTATTTTTTTCCATTAGATAATTACGGTCACAGGCTGCTAGAAATGATAACACAAATTATTCATATATCTAAGCCAAAATTCACTATTCTCTTTACCATTTTATTTTTTATAAACTGTCTTTACCGACTAGTTGCTTCTCCGCGATTAAAAATACAAAAAATTTCAATTTTGTTTGATTACGAGCTTAAACTGTAATTGTAAGCACAACAAAATTTCAAAAATTGTATTAAAAATATTGATGCATGGAAAAGTGATCCTGATCCTCAGCAATGGATGAGAAGCCGTGAATGCATATTCGTATGAATGGAAAATATTTGAATTTCACTTCAACAATGAAATATGTTTTTGTAAAATATGTTTAAAAAAGTTTTTGAAATTTGAATGAAAATAAAAAAAAGTATATGTTAAAAAAAAATTATGTCTCAGAAACGATGCATTTTTTTAAATTTTACGATGATGTAAAAATAATTTTTATGCTTCAGTATTTTTTCAATTTATAATAGGAAAAAGGCCTATTTTCACTTAATTTTAATATTAAATAAAACACTAGTTAAATTTTTTTTAAAAATAAATAGCTTTGAAGTACACATCTCCAAAATATGAATGTATCAAATTTGGTAGCTCTAGGTGCAACAGTTTCTTCCGTAGCGCCCCCAGCACATGCATGTTTCTATTATTGGCCATCTTCAGAAAGCAGCCGGTTCATCTGGAATGCGGTTTGAATCATTACCAATTGAATCTCTTGCGCTTCATTTAATGCCCGCGATTACTCCGAGAAAGCATTTTTAAGTATCAGATTGTGTCGGACATCAAAGCAGTTTTATTTAAATATCACTATATCTGGTCTGTCCCTTCATTATATGAACTCTCCTAACAAAGTCAAGTTTTCCATGATAAGATAATGCTATTAAAGTAAAGATATTGCAAGGTAATTCATTGTTTAATTTTCATGGTATTGTAACTTCACTTTCATATAAATAACTCAGATATTAAACAGAATCCTTCTTTTCTAGTTCAAAATAGTAGAAGAAAATAACGCCATTCAATATTTGATGAAATAATGAAAAAAGTTACTGATTTCAATGAAAAATTAAACATATAATTTCAAAATATTTCCTAATTTTAAAAAATTGTCAAAATTTAGAAAAAAAAATGATACGACAAATAAATCGGTATCAATCAAAAGTTATTTTTAAAAAAATTTAATGGCACACAAATTAGTTTTGTGCAATTGCATTTTCAAGACTTATCGCGGGGAAACGCCAAAACTTATTTCATTTTTAATTCATAAAAACTTAAAAAACTACTACGAGTTGTACATTTTACTAAATTTCGAAGATAGGGACAAACGGTCTGCTTGTAGAGCCCCAACACACACACACGCGCGCGCGCGCATACAGACACATATATAGCACATTATTTAACATTATCAGAGATTTACATATATTAGGCTGTATATTGTAGTAATAGTTTGATAAAAATTTGGTTGACCACAATGAGGGAATTTCCTTTAGAAACCAGAAATGACGCTATAAAATCTTATCGAATAGAGTTCATTTCTTCTAGTCTCGCTACAGAAATAATGCGATTTTCAGGATGAAAAAGATTTGAGAAAACTCTGAGGAATAATTTTTCAAATAACAAATAAAATAATACATTTAAAAAATAAAATAACATGTCTGAATTATTTAGGAGTGATAAAGAAATCGAAGATCAAGACATTAAAGAGGAAGAAAAGAGTTCACTAACCAAGAGATCATATTGAAAGCGTACAAGAGCAGCTCCGAAAGAATTTTTTGAATAAATCCTGCCGAATGACCACACATATTTGCCTAAAATGCAACTTTATTGCAAAAAAGAAAAAAATTCAACAGGGTGCCAGAGCAAATGAATGTTTGATACTGGAATTCGTCAGGTAAAAGAAAACATAAATCTTTCTGCTTTAGCAGTTGTACATCTTCCTGACTCTGATGACGTCACTGGAGCTGAGTCCTTGCTTGTCGTAGGTCTCGAGCAGGGGGACCCCGGTCCTGGCCTTCATGGTAAAGGATCGGCCATCCCGGGAAAAGGCGGTGTTGCCGTACAACATGATGGAGTTGTAGTCGAATCTGTCCAGAAGCAAGTTTTCATGAGGCTTCAGCAGGAAGAACTGAGTGTCCATACCTGTTGGAAGAAAGATGTGTCAAAGTGCTATTTTTATTCATCACTGTCAAGATGAAAATTTTACTTCCAGTGTGGTGAAAGTTCCCGACTTGAATAACCCCGTGCACAGAGACATATTGTAAGTCGATTTTAATAAACAGAAATCTATGGCCGGAATAGTATATAGACCAAATAGGGATACACATGGTGGAATAGACTTTTTGAATTCAGACTCCAAATACCTCACGTTATATTATGGCTCATTTGTACATTATGGCAGGAAATGGATGAATGTCTACTCTTTTTGTCTCGATACTTGACTCATTAAAAGTAAAAACCAGAAAAGTTAATACAAGGGCATCTTATTTTACGACTAGAAATAATTTAAAAAAACCCAACAACAATAAAAACTATTTAACTAAATTTCAAAATGTATTGAGTTTCGATCTATCCAATGAAAGGTCAATTTTTAAAGAAGCATGAAAATGCTCCAGTTGAATACAAAGTTCGTTTAAATGCAAATGAATTTTATATATAATGAATAGATCCTGCCACGTAAATGATAAATCTTTAAAGATTCCAACGACTCATCCGTTATTGAAAAGGATGTATTTCTTATTTCGTTCAGGATTTGACAACGATTCCATCTTATATGAATGACTCAATCGAATAATTAAAAGAATTCGATATTAAATGTAATTGCTTGAAAGCTGTAGTTTTTATATACCAAAATGTTATGTTTTAGTGCTCGGTCGTCTACTGATCAGTCCCCTGCAACATTTTTATAATTCCGAACTTCTTCCCTGCGCCGGCTTTCTTCTCGAAACTGCTGGCAGGCGACATTTTAATGTTCATGAACAGCGTGGCAAATATCAGTTCGTTCATGGTTTCGTGTATCATAAATATTTGTGAAGGGAGAGGTCTCACCTTGTTGAATGTTTTCCCAGTAGATAATCAGGTACTGGTCTCTGTCTGATCTGTTCTGTTCGTGGAAGAAACCGATAGCGTGGCCCAACTCGTGCACGATGGTTCCTCTAAACATGCATCCTTGACCTAATGACACTGGTTGCTGACCGCCTATCATACCGACATTAGAGTAACATCTGGAGAAAAAATCAGACGTTTTTATTATTATAATTTTTTTTTATTTTTTTAAATGAAGATTAATGTAATCGCAAGAAATTTCATACCGCTCAGTAATGAGTTTTTAACTTTCGAACTTAGGCAAGTGTTGCTCTAACTGGTTATTTCTTAATGATTCAAAAGCTTTAGAAAAGTACGCAATCGAGGGCGTGATAAATTATGAACACATGATAAATTATGAAACAATCTGAATAAATGCTCTAAATCTAGTTAAAAGAAAATTCTTGTCATTTGAAAGCTTCCTGCCAAACGGATGATTTGGCAAAGAATCGCTGAATTAAATCCATTCTTCAGTGACATTTAATTATATTTTCATAATAAATCATTTCAAACTACACTTATTATTCAAAACTGATTTAAAAAATGGCTGTTTAAATGGAGTTAATAATAAAATGAATGAATTTAAAAGCGGTATTTAATATCCCCTATGTGATTAAAAAAATATATATTTAGTAAGAATGCAGCTTCAAGTAAATTCCAAATAAATAATTTTTATATTCAGTTCTTTTTGCAATAAAATCTTTGATGTTCAGAATTTCTGTCTGTCAAATAAGCTGAATTTTGATAAGATTTTTTTTCTGAATCACATGTGGTTTTTAAAATTCTTGCATTATTACGAAGTTACGAAGCTTAGTTCTCAGTTTTGAAAAATAATAAATATTATTAATTAACAATTATTTAAATTAATAATTATTTAAGAATGGAAAGACTTTAATAGAAAGTAATGCGTGAACGGAGAGAATGCAAAAATGTATCATAATAGTTACTTTAATACTAGAAGTTCATTTTTTAAGCTGTTATCGAAGCGAAAAAGATATGTTACTGAAGAAAATCACATTGCATACATACGTACCCTTGTCCAGGGAAGATCCTGATGTAGTTAGTTTCGAATGTCCTTGGGACGAATCGGACGCAGGTCTTTGTGTGGTAATCGTTCATGGCGGAGAGGATAAGGCCATTGTACCCAGCTGAAAACCAGAAGATTTCAATAAATGATAAAGATTCCAATATATTCCTGTTCATCATTCCAAAAATAATCCTCTGAAATGTTGAAGCAATTCACAAACTGAAAGGAATGACACCTCAAAGCCATTCAAGAAGGTGACCAGAGTCATTTTGGAAAACGTGAAACACTGTTTTTACTTTCTTTCATACGAAGTGCAGTGAAAGTATTGTAACCATTCGAATTCGAGTTTTCGACGTTTCGAATCTCTCTGATTTCGAAAGACACATTTTTGGCCTGATTTCTGCCTGTGAGAAAACTCAAAACTGCTTTGAGCTAGATGGACGACATTTGTAGGTTTCTGTCCACTTTTGAGCCAAATCTATTCAAAGAAAGTCGATTGCATACAAAACGAAGAAAGCCTGAATGGGTGAAATTCGGAACTCGTCTAGAGTGTGAACATTTCTCCAATTTTGAGCCAAATCCAATGAGGGTTTCAGAAGCACGCCAATGTGATAACTCAAAAACGCAATGAGTGGAATACATCGAATTGGATATGAGATTTTGGGTCTGCAGTGGTGTCAAATTTTACTTTCAATCGGATTGGAAAAACGCGTTTAAAGCATAAATACGATTTTCGGATACTATTAAGCGCTTACCAGGTATTCGTCCCAAAAACACTCGCCAAAAAACATACGATATATTTATCAAAAATGCTAACTACCTGTCGACAAACATTCATATTTCTTATCTATTGTACACCACTGGGATGCAAGCCGTTCTCTGCCTTATCCGAAATTTTTTGAGGGCGATAGAATCGTTTTTAAAAAGCATGCGAGAAAGAAAAAAAAGCCTGAATATTTTGAGTATTTACAAAATACTTGAGTATTTTGTGGATCCATTTCCACTGATCAACACAAATGATTCATATTTTGATTATGTTCAGAGAACATACAACAGTGCAGCGTTTCTCAACCTTTCAGTATTCTTGGCCCAGTTTTTAATCATAATTTTCATCGGCCCCCCCGCCGCTTACAATAAAATGTATACAACAATAATGTAAATTGAGTATTTTGGATTCTGTTTTTAATTATTTTTAACTAACTGCCAAAACAAGAGTAAAAGTGAGCCGCTAACGTTGGCGAGAAATCACATCTTGCAATTTGGACAAGCGGGCGGTTAACAGATGAAGCGAATGAAAGTGGAGAAAATTTAAATATTATATTTGAAATGAACTCCAAACAGGGAGATAACGTTAAAAAAATATGAAAGTAGAAAAATTCGTTTTTGAAAGTTAACCTAGACGGGGTGAGCTAGGAATACATTTTTTTGAATAATTAAAGAAATAAAATTTACTAAATGACTAAACAAAAGAGAAAAAAATAAGTAATGTTTGTGGAAGGGAATCCACACGACCGATGTCGTCTCGAGCATGCGCGGAGCAAATGTTTTCTCATAGGAAGAAAGAAAATGTTCGATAATGCAAGTTTCAATTCCAGTCAGTATCATTCGAGTCGATCCTTCTATCGTTATCGAATCTATCTTGAATGTGTATGTTACATATGGATTCGTGTTAATTGCAATTCACCATATTAAATATTCACTGCAGCAGATTTATGCAGACTCATGAATACATTTTTAAGCGGAAGTAAGCAAGCATTAGACGATAGTCAAGCATCAACAAGTCCGCAGACGAGCGTGATTCCGAAAATAAAATCAAGGAAATATTCTCAAGAATACTTAAATTTTGAATTTACCAGTATTGAAGTAAATGAAGAAGAAAGGCCCCTGAGTATCATTTGCTTAAAAATGTTGGCCTAAGACAGCACAGTTGGCCTAATACCTAATAAACTTAAACGCTTCATAGTGAGTACGTCAACAAACCCAGAGAATTCTTCGAATTAAAATTAAAATCATATATAAAGCAAAAATCATTTTTTAAAGAAACTTTGTCTGTGAATAAAAAAAGCTTTAATTGCATCTTACAAAGTTCATATAAAATAGCCAGATGTAAAAAGCCTCACACCATTGGTGTAGAGCTTATTTTGCCAGCAGCAATTGAGATTGTAGAAACTATGTTTGGAGATAATTTTTCAAAATAATTGTAGTACATACCTCTTTTAAATGATACTGTTGCTTGTCGAATTGTCGAAGCTGAAGATGTACAGTGTCAGCTTTTCTCGAAGTTGCGTGACAAATTGTTTTTCCATACAGCTTGATGAAGCAACAGATAGTAATAAAGATGCTCATTTAATTGCCTATGTTCGAATTTGTGATATGTCAGTAGTAGAAGAACTACTTTTCTGCAAGCCAATAGAACTCAAAACATCCACGCTCGCATTATTTGCTATTTTAAATGATTTTATGAACGAGGCAAACATAGAAGGGAAAAATTGCTTCGGAATATGCACCGATGGTACTCGTTAAATGTCCGGAAGATTCCAAGGTACACTAGCACTTGTAAAACAAAAATCGCCTCAGTGCACACATTTTTTGCGATGGTTTATTTCTGAGGAAATTGAGGTACTTGGTCGACATATTCGAGAAATTAAATAACTTGAATCTTCAACTCCAAGAAGAAAATACACATATGTTGGATACGAATTATAAAGTTAATGCTTTTTGTAGAAAATTGTAATTGTGGAACAAAAATTTAAAGCAAAAAACCTAATAATGTTTGCAAATGTGAATGATTGTACTAAAACTTATAAGGCTGAAGAAGAACATGTAAAAGTTGTTTTTGTACCCATTGAAAATCCTTTAGCCATGCTGGCAAAGAATTTTAAAAAAGTATTTTCATGCTGACGACAAACTGATAGCAAGTTACGAGTGGATTAGGGATCTATTTCATAAGACCCGAAGGACTCTCAACTGAGGAGGAAGAAAAATTCATAGATTTCACGACAAGAGGCGAAACTAAAAGACAATTTAGTAATAAATCACTATTTGAATTTTGGGCAGGAGTAAGGATGATTTTTCTGCACTAAAAACAAGGACATTTCACATTCTATTACCATTCAACATCCTACCTTTGTGAAACTGGATTTTCTGCTGTGGCGTCTTTGAAGACAAAACACAGAAACAGAATTGAGAGTGGCTATTTCCAATATTAAGCCTTCCTTCGAAAAACTTTGCTCTGCAAGAAGGGCCCAAGAAAGTCACTAATAATTATTCAATTTGTTTTTAATTTAGTATGTTTTGATTAAGTAAGTTTTGATTTAGTAAGTTGTTTTACTTTAATAATTTCTTAAATATGCCGAAATGTATTTTGCTTTCTATGTGTATGTGTGCTTTCCTTTCAGTCAGTTAATCAATTTTTTAAAATATTTTTTCTTCAATAATCTCGCACCCCCCTTCTAGTGTGCTCATGCCCCCCTAGGGGGGTGCGCCCCACAGGTTGAGAATCGCTGCAACAATGTATTGATGGCGAAGTTCAACCCATTCAGTCACGAGATTTCCACCATCTACGAAATGCTATTTGTCTTCAAATAGTTTCGCAACCACTCGCGCACAATCACGAATGGCTGCAGATTTTGTGCTATTCAATTGTCCACAAACTAGCCAAGTTTAAAGCATCGTCAAATGTTTTTTAGAAACAGTCCCGCATCTTTTAATGTTATCTTATGTGATTTTGTCTTGTTCTTGGTGCTTTCTTTACGTAACAGTTTGCACCCTAAACTTTGAATGCATTGTAATAGAAATAAAAGCTAATGAAGTTTTATGAATTCTTCAAAATGATCAGAAAGTTTCAAACACTTTCTGCAAATGATAATATTTTTTAAACGTTCGGATCTGTTGGGAAAATGTTTTCTTATAATGCCAGGGAAAGGCATAAAATGAGAATGGTTAGAGCACCACATATGAAGTAGAGATAATCAATGCTTACCGATCGACGGATCGACGACGTAAGGAACTTTCTTTCCGGTCCACCTCAAGTGCGGATGAGGGATGACATTCCTGTCCTGCAGGGGAGGAATTCACATTATACTATTGCAACCTAACACTGCCATTTTGAATTGAAATCCAAAGACTGATTTGATATTCTCTCCTTAAATAATTATTAAATGGCTGATTATGTGAGGGACATTCCTCAAGGAACCATCTGGCGTCTCGACTCCTTTATCCCATAAGTCATAAGGACATTGAACTATCACTTTTGAAACGAAACCACTCAAAGATACCAGAAATCTATAGCATCCTTCAAGTATTTTGTAGATTCACCCCAGAATGAGTGAGATTACACAATCCTGGAGCGCATCTAACAAAATAATAAGAAATAGAATAAGGAGTTAAATAGCAAATGACAGAATTCTGACATGCATTATTGTAATTACGTCAGCTAAATAAAATATATTTGCCTAAAAAACTCTCATTTTTGTCAGGAAGCATCTTTCATTTGAATTGTTTTTATATCCAAGTGTTGATTCATACGTTTATTCTTAAACCATACTTATTATCCATAGTTATACATATCAGATAATAGAAAGTTATTGTATCGACATCTAGAATTCCTAAATATGCAAAATTTAAAATGAATTCTAAGGCTTTAAAGACTGGAAAATCATTCATAAAATTCATCTAGACAAACATGAAGAATCATTTAAGCTAAATGAATATCTTTTGAAATTCTTATATTTCTAATGTTTTTATTTCCCGCTCAAATGTCAGTGATAATCTGAATGTTGACTTCGTTTTATCTTAATAAATATTGCAAATCTTTTAGAAGGAAAGAAAAGAAAAGAATGATATATAAAAACTGATGTCATAAATTCTGTTGGACACTGACCTTTACTGCTTTTTTTTAAAAAATTTAGCTAAGAATTGACAGTATTTAATAAAAATACTTTTATACGATAAAAAAGTTTTAAATTAAATTTCGTACACCAGAGAAAATACTCACAGAGACATCTACACCTAGCATGTCACCTCCGAACAAATCAGGGTTCTGTAGAGGAAGGTTTCCTAGATTCACTGAAAAAAATGCACAACAAGATTTTTACTTCATGGAAAAAAATATAATGAGCAAAGAAAAAAAGTTTATATTCAAGAAGTTTCGATTCCGGCTTGCACTATTCCTGATGCCAAAACAATTCAGTTAAAACAATTTTTTTTATGTTATTACTGAGGATAGCTATTTTCGAAATAAAAAATTCAAAATGCTAGTAAGAGCTCAAAATGAAAGAGTATATATTCACACTGTTATTAATTTGAGTGATTATAGAGGAATCCTAATGTTAGCGAGTATGAGCTGTGACCATTGGGTGGAAGTGCGGTGCTGTTTCGCCTGTAAAAATATAAAGCAATTAAAGGCTAATAAAAAACAAAACAAAAAAAGGCATAGTGAGAAGTAAATTTTCCGAAATGCTAAACTGTGCAGCAGTTTAGCATTTCGGAAAATTTACTTCCCACTTTCAGGAATGGCAATGGAACCATAAACTGAAGAATGGCTTGTGCAGGCGTTTAAGACAGTTAAGGATACATGATATATAAATATTATTTCAAAATATCATTCCCTATAGAATATACTCATTTTGGTACTAATAGTTGTCTCAAAGTATATTAAACTTTGAGAATTTTATTTATTTGACCCATTTCAGATGAGTCGGAAAACATTTTATATCATTCATTAATACGTCATTTTTCTTCAAGCATGGTAATTTGAGCAAAATTCTTTATTCCTTTCAATAAGTTTTTGAGTAAAACGTTTAAATATAATACATTGCAGGGGAAACACAAGGCAAGTTAAAGAATAAGTTAGTTTGCTTTCATTTTATTGAAACTTCTCCACTTTCCGTCGCTTTTAGCGTTCCACATAAATGGACGGTGAAACCCTTTCTCCATTTTCAGATGATGTTCATGCGTCTGAAGTGATGCAATTTTCAGGATCTTGAGTATAATCAGTCATTGATTAGCGAGGGAAATATTTATTCTTCGCTCCGGATGGCGCCTTTGAAAATACTTCTTCACCATTGCCATTTATGTGCATTTCGTCTCTGTTAATCCTGCCAAAACAATCAGACCCTTTAGTTTGATTAAGGTAAGTTGACGATCTCGTCATAAAAAGCGCCAAAGTGCTTACTCAGTTGGCGTATGTAAGCCTGTTTTTTTTTTATTATTTTTGTACGTTTTGTGTGATCTACAGGATTCACACACCGTTCCATATATGCTATAAAACGCATAGACCCATAAACAATATTTTAACATTCTCTACTTGGAAGATAGCATAGCTGAGAAGGGAGCGTCACATAAGTCGCAACAAGATTATTTAGAGGCAAAAGGCTTAGAATGCAAAAAAAAAAAAAAACTATAAGAAACTGATATTTGATATTTGTAAAAGGGAAACAAAGCTAAGAAACCCAATACTAATGACATTAGCAGAAACTCTTAAGAAAGTGAGATACTAAAGAAAGTTAGTGTAGTGAGATTTATTTTGATCCTTCATTAGGAAACTAGGATATGATATTACAAAAGCTTAATAATGTGTTGCACGAGAAATCTCAAATTTAGAAGAGGGGGCATTAAATTTTTGATAATAAAAATAACTGATTTTGAGTTATATTAATTTACTAGGAGATTCAAGTAAAATGGCGGGCAAAGTTTTCGTTATTTATGTAAAAACACTTAACGATGTTTATTTAATTAATATACTGTTTTCTATCTTCATAAAATAAAAATGTATTTTATATTTATCAAGATTGTCTTCTGGATTCAAGGTCAAAATCATTTTGTCCCAATCAAAGCGCGGTGATATGCTATGATACTATCACATTATATTTTTAAAATAGCAAAAAATTACTGATAATATTAAAATTAAAGTTTATCCAACTAGATACATACAGTAAAAGGCTATTCCAATTAGAAATAAAAAAAAACAGTTTATCAGAAAAGCTGATTTTTTGAAAATTTATTATTTATAATATTATGAATTCGCACCGCTCTCTCCAACTCTTAATGGTTAAAAGAAATTAAAATTCCAGTAACTCAGCACTAGATATTTATTCATCTTAATTTTAGCGCACTGAAAAAATTCGAAAGAATCGCTATTAAAGTTATCGTTATAATAGAAAGTATCAATGATGTTCTTTTAAGAATATTTTGATTTTAGAAACAAATAATTCCACATAAATATATGATTCGAATTATTTGCGATTGCAATTTCTTAAATAAATTTGAAGGTAGTTTTTAAAACCAGTTTCATTAGTGTACTAAAAAGGGACATTACTTCCAACTATTTTTTTCTTCTTAGTTACTGATTCATAATCTATTTTTTAAATATTGTGGAAACTTTAGATGAATTTGTTGTTAAATCCTCCACCAGATGGTGCCCCTAGTATGAAATCGAAATTTAAATAATTATGCTAATTGAACGATTTAAATTTTGAGTATGTTAAATTAGCACATTGCCTTCTAATGCAACACAACATTTCAAAAGTAGATCATCTTCACAAATGTCAAAACAGCCATTTTACCATCTAGGTCCTTGGTGGCCGAAGCCAAGACGACCAACCCTGCCAGTGCCACGAAAAACATCCTCTATCTTGAAAGCTCAACGCAACTCTGCTTTAAGAATATCCTCCTTTATAAACTTATCGATTTGCACGTCTTTCCACAAGAAAATTTCCATCTGTTGAAACCATCAGAGATAAGAAACATTAATAGGTATAGGAGTTGTATTTATGCAAATTATCTGCGTTCTGGCGTCAGAACTTTTATCTAGTCTCTTCTAGAACTTTGTCGGATGTCTCGCTTCAAACCTGGAGTGTTCCCAGGATCAGTTTAAGGTATCTCGCAAGTAGAATGAATTGCACCTAAACAGCTGCGATGCATTTCAAGGGAATAACAAGATGGATTATAAAGATATGAGACATGGCATCATTAATTGACCTGCTGGTGACAGCGATAAAAATGTTTACGTGTTTTTAAGATTATATGAAATTCTATATCGTGTAAATTAATTCAAAAGCGATTTTATAAATTTACTTCGGTTTAAAATAAAAATTTATTATCTGGTGAACTTTGCAAATTTCTATTCTGCATTTGAAACGTGAATTTTTCTATTTAACTCCTCTGCAATTCATTTTAATTTAAACATTACAGGAACTGTTTTGATTTTGGCAAATAAATATAAAAAATTATCTCATTTGAATAAAATTCATTTTTCTCAAAGAAAAATTCGGTAGTGTTTTGAAAAAAGATCTTGTATTTATGATATCATGATGAATGCTATTCAAATTTCTTAAGTTTCTCGAGTCAGTTCATTATCGATTCCATTCTGAAAGATCGATTAAATTTCCATCGCCATCGGTGCATTCAACTTTAAAAAAATTTTTTTTGATTCTTTCAATTCGATATGTATTTCCAGAAAAAACTGCAGGAAAATAACTAATTGAGAATCTAAAGAAAGTAAGATGAAATTGAGGAGCCACCAGCAAGAGTAAAATAAATTTTTTACAGATAATCTATTTTTTTCCGGAGTTTTCAGAAATAAGATGAAATTTTTATATCTAGCATTTTACAAAATAATAATAATAATAACTACAAAAAGATCTATTCTGCAAAACTGCATTTTGTATTTAAAAATTTAAGAACAATTTTGAAAAAAATGTCTATACTGCCTGTCATTTATTGATTCGCTTCCGTCATACTTTTATGAAAATAACCATCGCTTTCAATTAACTTTGTGATGAAATGCACATTTATTTCGTAGTATGCGACACACTTTGATAATTTTCCTTTCAGAAATGAATAGATATCTCATGGTTTAGAGGCATTCTTTAAATTTGACCGTCAAAATGGGAGCCGTTAAATTAACTGCAAGGCTATGAGGAAAAATCTATACTCACGAGAATAAATTGAAATAAGTTAAAAAATGCCTTTCATAAAATATCCTTGATTTGAGGATATTTTTTAGATTGAGGCATGTTTTCTTTGCAATATTGCAATAAATGTCAGATAATTTTATGCACAATCGCGAAAAAAAAGTCGCCCTTCTTTATTCTGTCCATTGTAGAATTGTACAAAAAGGTAATTTGAAAGTGCTTTTAACGAGCCCCATGTCATCTAAAAATTTCGTAAGATCTCGTCTATATATTGAAATAAAAGCAAAACCAATTCTCCAACACCCATTTTACTAATAAAATTTTAAAACTGCATCAAAAGTTATTTCCAGAAACCAACTTTCAAGGTTTCTGGAAACCAATGAACTTCCTCTTCCTCTTGGTTTCGATATTATGGACTAATAATATTTTGACTTTCTAATGCTAAAATTAAATTTTTGAACTTTTATCCATATTAAAATCTTATAAAATTATTGATTTAGATTGTCTTTCTTATGAAAATGCAAGACTTTTTACATATATTGCATTCATATTTGATATGGAAAAGTAATTTTTTTATATATATGAAAAAACTTTCAAAATTACAGTTTAAAAATTTTTAAATTGCAACAGATTTAAATTTTTCTATAAATTGTGCGACAAGATCATTTTACGATGAAACGCTGGAATCAGGGCCGCATTCACACATTTCAAAATATCGCCAGCTTTTTATATGGAATTAAAATGCTGCTGATCGTGTATTCCTTGAAACAAATATCGTTTTCTGCATTGTTGAAGATAAAATAATTCTTAAAACAATCATCAGCAGCAAAAGAATATTAAATCAACATAATAAAAAAATCGTTATCCGATTATTTTATTAATAGTCGCTGCTTTTAAAGGTGGAGGATCGTAAGCTAGAATTTCTGATCATCAGCTCACACAATGTCATTGACAGAATTCCGGGAAAATGGTAATTTTATTTCGTAGTTATTACTTTGTAGGATTTCACTATTTAATTTGACAGTCGAGTTATTTTTCTTAATAATTAATAATAACGAACCCCAAATTTTCTAATGAGGAAAGGGCCGCTTTTATGTAAATTGACTGAATTATTTTTGTTTAAATATCTTACACAAGTCTCACAGTTCATAAGATTAATTTGCAATCATTATAATTATTATAAATTAAATTGTAATTATAATTAAATAGGTGAGCTAAAAAATAAAATATAGAGATGAGTTAAGTGTTAACTCACTTAACTGGGGAGGTGAAAGTTTAGGACTTAACTGGGGAGGTGCGGTCTACGAGACCGCATTTCATTTACACTCAAATTAAATTTTCTAATGAATGTATTAGTATGAAAAACTATCAATATATTTTGCAGATATTTTTCTTGATATATAGATATGTTTTAGAAGTATTTCAAAATATATTATCATTGAAAGAAGTAAATGCGTTGGAACATACATTTTCTTCTCAAATGACAAGTTACAATTAATAATATTCTTGAAAGAACATATTACTTTTTACTTTTTAAATCATATTTATTTTTATAGTATATGAAGGTATATAGAAGACAATATAATGTAAAATTAGACAATTATATGAAAAATAAAAAATAAATTGATAATGGGTCATGATGAGTCGTATTTCTTATGACAATGGATCTTAGATGAGTTGAAAACGGAAGTTGTATATTTCGTTAGTCACTCGCCGTGAACTGCTCAAAAAGAGAAATATTTGGCGAATGCAGCTTTCTTTTTAATGAACATTTAGGCAATTGTAATACGTGAGGATAGAACCTGGGTCCTTGTGGCTCGCAGTCCAGTAACATAACCATTATACCAAAACAAGTGTTCGGATAGAAGAGCTGTTAACTGGCATATGCTATTCACCAAAGACTCTCCCTCCAGTGAGTCGGAGTGAGACGAACGATATGGCTATTGAGTGGTGATGTATTTATTAGCTGTTGTCTAATGGGCCTGTACCCAGATGAGTAGCGAGTGTGTGTGGGTGAGTGGTTGCCTGGTTGCCGTGTCAAGTGAGTCTGACGACTTTGGTTGCAATAGCTGTTACGAAGGTTGAAGGTTTATCGTCCGAGGTCACCAATTTAAGGGAATGTGATGTGCGAGGATAGAACCTGGGACCTGTTAATTTTCTCACAATTTAACAGGATTAAAAGAGTTTGTAATAACAAAATTTCCTATATTGAAGCAACAAATAATCTCATTAAATAATAATGAATTTCCCCAAAACTACTGAAATATTAATTTTTTAATAAAAAAAAGAGATGATTTGGGATTAAACCTTTGCCTAAAATAAAAATAGACTTCCCTTTGCATATTAACTAACTCGCTGGCGCTGAGACCCTCCAATTATTTTTACCTAGAATGGCGTTAGCAAAAACAGTTTAGGGCATGGGAAACAAAAATGGGGCAGCTTATGTAAAAAATGTTTTGCCTGCTGCTGGTATGAACTTT